>NC_134484.1:196554639-196774522 GCF_040206685.1 Ascaphus truei | reverse complement strand
GTTCAATATGAGCTTGTAGGTGTCCTGTATGTTTTATTTAAGGAAGTAGCATGACACTACTTACCCCAGAAGAAGTCGCTTGAACGGCAAAACGCATGTTGGGTGCTGGGTTACGACACAGTGTGTCACTATACACCGTCACATTGTCCCCAATCTAGAAGGAGTGGGCTACACTGTAACAGAGGCCAGGATGCCTCTGTGAGTCGGGAGGGCTACTATTACTTTTTTCTTTTCAATTTCAACACATATCCCTGTTCCCAAAACTCTCTCAATCCGGCGTACACAGAATATATACCAGTGTCAAATTATGATACCCTGTGTTAATGTGAATGGGTAAAGGATACAGTGTTATTCTGGCCAATTTGTGCCCTTTTGTAGTTTTTCTGTGAACATTATTTTCTTTCTTTTTAACCTTTAACGCTTTCTGGTTGTGGGGTTTTATTTTCAACAGACGGCAGCAGAAGCTCTCAGACCATATTAGCTTCAATTATAAGCTAATTTTTAAAGAGCACTATTTAGCTTTTTTTTGTTTACTTTTTGAGGTTGTATATATTTTAAATTACCCTATTAAAAGTTAAGTATCCAAATGTATCATTATTCACTGTTATTTAAAGCTGGATATTATTGCAAGCTAAATTTTACACTATTTTTTAGTCTAACTATGTAATACATCTGAGTGTTTTAAGGTGTGCCTCAAACATAGTTATTGCTTTCTCATCGGTTTTTTTTTTTTTTTTTTTTTACATTTACATTAAACACATTCTAGGATTGATTATATACTTTTTGATCAAATACTTTTTGTCAAATTCATCTTAAAATAGGTAATATCACGCAGTCCGATCATGCCCACATGGAGTTGTTGTTCTCTCTCCATCCACAGGAGCATCCGCATAGAACTTGGAAACGTAATGATTTTTTGCTTAACAACCAGCTTTTGACACAAAAAAAAATAGAGGAACACTTATCTAACTATTTTGATCTGAATGACACAGAGGAAGTATCCATGGCAATTTTATGGGAAGCCCGTAAGGAGGTAATTAGAGGAGAATTTATGAGTATGGCAGCTGTCCAGGGGAAGAATAGATGAGCAGAATTGATTTAGCTGTCTAACAAATTACAAAATGTAGAAGCAACATTTAAAAGGCAGAAAGGCAACCTACTGATGTCCTAAAAGCCAAACTCACAGAATTAAGAGAAAAGTTTAACTTACAGCTTACTCAAAATGTGGGAAGAGACATTTTATGAACTAAGGAAAAATATTATGAGAAAGGCAATACATTTGATAGAATGTTAGCAAACAAATTAAAAAATGTACAAATGCAACATAATATAAGAGTGATCTATACAACTAAAGGCGACTTAACTTATGATTCATCTGCTATTCAGGAGGAATTCCGTCTCTTCTACTCTTCACTCGATAACATAGAAAACAAAGAGGAAAGATACCCTGCTGGGGAAGATAGGCTTCTGTCATATCTTCCAAGATCGGCTTTACCCAAATGTCCATTTCTAATATGGGAAAACTCAAATCGCCTATTACTGACTGTAACAGGGGAGTAATCCCTGTTCAAGTAATGTGCCTTTAATCTAGCAGTGTGGTGGTTAACTGCTGGTAGTCAATTAATAAACACCACCTGCCTGATTTAGATTGCTTACAAAAGCCTTTCTGTTGAGACAGGAAGTGACTCCTTAGCTCACTTGTGAGCTGACCTTTGGAGACAGAGCAGGGTTCTTGAGTCTCCCAGGAGAGACTGACCAAGAGAACACAGATCTCTGGAGCTGACAAATAAGACTTCTAAACCTGGATGCTGATATTTTCTGTGCACTCAAGGGTGCGGTTCCAGGAGAGCAGAGAAGCTTACTCTACAGCAGCTAACAGATAAGACTTTCATTCTTAAGAGACTGCTTATATCTGCTTATTTCATGCTATATGTTTTGGGGCTGCGAGAAATGCTTGACTAAGGGAGATGTGAATTAATTGCATAGTGTTTCACTAGAAATACTCCCAAGTGAATAGAAGCTTTGTCCCCCCCCCTTGTTTGGATGTTTTCCTGATGAAAAGGAAAAGGCACAATAAAGCCTTATTATAATTTCACCTTATAAAAGTCTCCAATTGTGTACCTTTGTGAACGTCCATCTACATATGGTGTCCGAAGTGAGATGAGAGGTGTCTTTGAAGTTAAAAAGGACCAGAGATTTTTATGTGAAATTTTTTTTTATGCTTTTTGCCTACAAACAGTCTGAGCAACTTAGAAAAAAAAAACATCATGCAGCAGAGATCAGAGTTAAAGGGACACACCACTGAAACTTACACTGCATTGAAACTTACAAAACCACAGATGGACTCTTTGCCCCAATCCCAAGAGGAGAGAGACTGCTGAAACAGCTCATCCTTATTTGCCTATCTCAAAGTGTAATATGGTCATTGAAATAGGGGTTTTGCCTTCCAGCAATAGTCAGGGTTCAAGAAATGAGTCAGCCTTTAAAAGGGATAGGTGTTTGTTGTTTTCAAAAGTTTCGCTGAAGCAGTGAATACAGATAGTGACCCACGAGTGGTACTGATTTTACAAATAAAGGTTGCCACACCGCATAGGGCTACCAGCTGTGAATGGAGTATATGCAGAAAAGTGTGAAAATTGATACAAGACTGTGCTGAACAGGGGAATTTTTAGCAAACAAATGCTGAGTGTAAAATTGCCCTATAGGGGAATAAGTGATTTCTGAATTGTGTAAAAGGTATTTCAAAGCCAATTGCTGAGTGTCGAGTCACTCTGCCGGGAATGAAAGAAATAGTCCACTGCAAAGAATGGTTTTTTTTCTGCAAGTAAAAAAGTCTGCCTATATATATCTTGGGAGCAAAAACAGACACCCAAAGTGTGAAGTGTGAATGCCATAATACCCAAAGATGAGACTGAAAATTACTGAACTCAGGCAGAAAACCAAATTCTGTTGCTGAAGCGGAGAGATTTTACCTAGCAAGTAAATGGTGTAAAGCAAATAGACTTTTTTCCCTAGCAACTGCACATCTTATATACCTGATAAGAGAAAATGCATGCACAGTACTGCTGATATTGAAAAAAAAATTATCCAAGAAAGAAAAGTCTACAGAGATGCCTGTGAGAGCTACGACCTCTAAAAGCAAAATATGCCCATCTGTAGGACTACCACAATTGGGGGTTCTAGCAAATACAGTGGCAACAGCTGCAATAGCGCCTCCTGAGGTTAGGAAGAAAATTACACCTGATAGCCTAAAAATGGAGGACAAGATGCAGCGTTCCTGTAATGAACCCTACCCCATGGAAGAGTGGCCCTTCCAGTCCAATAAGGAGGAAGACATCTCTTACGGGGAACCCGAACCGAGTCACACCCACAAAATACCCCAAGAATGGTGGTGGTGCCTGAACTCGGCACGAACAGAAAAGATAGCTCCCTTTGATAACGAATATGATCAGCAGGAGACAGAGCGGGAGCAGTGGATCACCGAATATTTCCGTCAGCTATTACAGTTGCAAGAAAAGCTGGGTGGATCTAGTGATGTTGCTAAAATTTCAAATGAAGATGGAGACCCCAATATCCCTGAAGGGACGGTGTCATCCAAACAAAAAAGCGGAAAAAGAAAAAGAAAAGCGGTTCTTCACTTACCGTGGAAGGAACAGACACGTCCGCAGATCCTGTGGAGGAAAAGGGGGACCGAGTTGCCCTGCAGCCTAGAGAAAATGGAGAATTCGTCCCGCGGGTAACCGAATATCCAGAGGGCCCAAGGCAGAAGTCGGGTACCCCAAAGAAGTGTCTGTCCGGTGCCAACAGTGAGGAACCCTCAACTAACCATCCCAGGGAAGTGGAGCCGGAACCAGTGAGTGACGATCCCTTGACCAACCCTGAAGATGCCCTGAAAAATGCCAGGCATGACTGTGATATGCTCCGTGAACAATTGAAACAAAAGGAAGATGGTTACACAGAGCTACAGAAAAATAACGTGAAGCTACAGGAATATGTGCTCGCAATGTACTCTGCAGCCAGGACAGAATTGGACGATCTCAAGACTGAGCTAGATACTGCAAATGCTACTATTTCCGCCATGAATGAAAAGCAGAGCCAATCTGATAAAATGGTGGCTACGCTAAAGCGGAAGTATGAGGAGGCACTGAACAGATGACAGTCTTCCAGCAAGAGGTTCACACTCTTCGCATAGAGCTGAATGCCTCACGACAGGAGGTCAACAGTGTCCAGATAGAGGTGGACGTATCTCAGAAAGAGGTTCAGACACTCCGCAGAGCACTGGATGCCTCACATCATGAGACCAACAGCTGCCGCACAGACCTGGAAGTTTCTAGAAAGGAACTACACAGTCTCACTGAGGAGCTGGACATTGCTAAAGAAACTATTGCCAATCTTAATACAAATCTCCAAGTCTCCCAGAAGGAGCTTCAGACCCTCAACCTAGAGAAGGATGTCTCACGCCAGGAGACTGTCAGTCTCAAAGCAGATGTGCGTAAATGGAATGAGGACTCCAAAAAGGCCCTGAATAATACAGAGACTGAAAAAGGAGAACATTTAAGATTACAAAGAAAAAACGTAAAACTCATAGAAGAAAAATTTTATTTGACAAACGACGTCAAGGAAAAAAATGAAAAGCTGCACGAGCTTAAAGAAATAAATAGACTTTCGGAAGGTGAGAAGTTTGAAGCCGAGCACCGATTGCAGAACCAACTGCAAGGTCTGCGTACGCACCTCGAGAAGGCAGAGGAGAAGCAGCGAACTCTGCAGGATGACAATCTGCATGCTGTTAAAGAAATTCAAGTGCTGCAGGAACGTCTGATGACCCAGTATGTCCCCGCAAAGCAGCATGAGAAACTGAAGGCTACCCTGAGTATCACCACAGCAACGCTAAAAGCCAAGCTTAGAACCCAGGTGACGCGGCACAAAAGGGAGCACAAGAAGGTCCAGAAACTGAAACAAGTAACTGTGGCCCAAGCAAAGTAGTTCATAGTGCTTCACAATGCAATAAAATTGTGGAGGCAAGCTCAGAGAAAGCAAAGCATGCAGATAAATTCCCTGAGAAGAGACTTGCAAGATGCACTCAAAAAACAGGGATCTCTCGCGGATGAGATTACAGTCCTACAAGGACAAGTATTGACCCTGACTAAGCGTCAGTATCCCACAGCCACAAAAACCCATGAAGACAAGGGTACAGTGAGAGCTGGGAATACCGCTCATCTGAAAGACAAGGTTGCAAAATTTTAACCACCCAAACAAGCACTAGCAAAACCTTCAGCCACCCAGCAGGCAACAAAAGAAGGTACACGTGCTGAATTAAAACCAGAAGAATCCTTAGCTGATGAAGCTGAAAAGATGGGACATTCTCTGGAAGTGGGTGTGGAATTGCAACTTAATCTCAAAGAGGATGAACTAGCAACCCCATTGAGTGGGAAAAGGGCAGAGCGACAGCTTCAAGAGCGGAAAACTCAAAGGGCTGTTTTTAAACGCTCTGCAACTGCTGCCATACAGTATGCCTACAAGAAGACGAGCACCCGACGCGAGGGAAATCTCATGACCGCGCACGTAGAAAAAAGACTATACTTGGAAAAAGTCCTCCTCGAGCGACTGAGGGGTGCTGATCTCAAACACCTTCAGGAGGAGACATGAATAAACTGGAGAAAGGGCTCCAATCCCAGCAGGACTGAGGGTTCTCTTCCTCCATCCACTCTCGTTCAAGTCACAGAGATATCTAAAATGAGAGTGGAAGGATGGACTTTGGCCGTGGCAAGCCCGAGCTTCCCACAAACAGGGGAGGTATATAACAGGGGAGTAATCCCTGTTCAAGTAATGTGCCTTTAATCTAGCAGTGTGGTGGTTAACTGCTGGTAGTCAATTAATAAACACCACCTGCCTGATTTAGATTGCTTACAAAAGCCTTTCTGTTGAGACAGGAAGTGACTCCTTAGCTCACTTGTGAGCTGGCCTTTGGAGACAGAGCAGGGTTCTTGAGTCTCCCAGGAGAGACTGACCAAGAGAACACAGATCTCTGGAGCTGACAAATAAGACTTCTAAACCTGGATGCTGATATTTTCTGTGCACTCAAGGGTGCGGTTCCAGGAGAGCAGAGAAGCTTACTCTACAGCAGCTAACAGATAAGACTTTCATTCTTAAGAGACTGCTTATATCTGCTTATTTCATGCTATATGTTTTGGGGCTGCGAGAAATGCTTGACTAAGGGAGATGTGAATTAATTGCATAGTGTTTCACTAGAAATACTCCCAAGTGAATAGAAGCTTTGTTCCCCCCCTTGTTTGGATGTTTTCCTGATGAAAAGGAAAAGGCAGAATAAAGCCTTATTATAATTTCACCTTATAAAAGTCTCCAATTGTGTACCTCTGTGAACGTCCGTCTACACTGACCAAGAAGTAATTACAACTATTAAACACTTAATAGACAATAAAACATCTGGTCCTGACGGCCTGACGCATCTCTATTATAAATAATTTGGGGTCACATTAGTACTGTATTAACCACACTTTTCAACTTCATTAGAGAATGGAATTCTTTCCCTATAACAATGCTGGAAGCTATCATACAGTAGAGGCAACGTTTATTCTAACATTTGCTGTAAACTAGCCGGGTTACATTCTGGGTATGTGCTGGGTATGTTCTGGGCTAGTTTGAGGCACGTTTAAGGCATTTCTGCATTGACTAACGACCCATAGGATTAACACAGCAGGGATCCCTGGCAGTCCAATTCAGTTTGAATGGGACTGCCAGGGACCCCCGCTGTTAATCTGATAGGCCATTAATCAATGCAGAAATGCTGGGGCTAGTTTAAGGAAAGTTTAAGGCATGTATTCAGAATGTACCTGGGTGTACCTGGGTCTTTTGGGGAATTGCCACTGGTTTTTGTTAGAATAAGAGTTGCCTCTACTGTAACTGTAATTAACAAAAAGATAGAGATGCTTATAATTGTGCATGTTATACAGTAGGCCCAGCTCTCTATTCAATTCTGATCTCAATTTTTTTCAAAATGTTGGTAAATAGACCAAGTTCAATACTAACTGCCCTAATCAATATACAGTAGACTAGACTGGGCCTATACTAGGAGACAAACATGTGAAAACACAAAGAGGGTAATTAATATGATTTATAAATGTAGGATTCCATCTATGAAATTGTCCTTGGATGCTTAGAAAGCATTCAGTTTCAACAAATATCGGCTTAGTTCTTATTTATTTTTTAAAGGATAATGGTGCTTTGTCAATCCCTCCTCAAGTATTAGACTAAATGTGGTATCCTCAGAGTCCTTCTTAATATCTAATTGCAAACAGCAAGGTTGTCTTCTTTTGCCTTTGATCTTCGCCCTAATAATGGATCAGTTTGCCATAGATTTAAGGAGAACCAGAATGTAACTGGCATACTCTGTGGTGATACTAACCATAAACTAGCACTATACACAGATGATGTTCTCCTGATTGTCACAACCTGAATCATATACATTCCAAAAATTATGAAAGAGATTGAACTTTTTGGGGAACTTTCTCATTTTAAAATACATTTCTATAAGTCTCGAGCATTCAAATTAACTATGCACCACACACTGTAACTTATTCCAATCAAATTTCCACCTTAAATGAGCCCACACTCGGATTACATACCTGGGAGTGCATATAATACCCCAATTAGGAAACAGTTTCAGGCAAATTGCCACTCTATAGAGAAAGATTGGAAAATTGGGCAAAAAACCCCATCTCCTGGCTTGGTAAAATTAATTCTATTAAAATTAATGATCTCCCGAAGATTCTTTTTCTATTCTAGAATGTGCCATCCTCTTTTCTCAAGCCATAGAAAAGATTATATATTAATATACTGTATATGGGAACAGAAGAACTAAGGCATTGATGATGTGTTGAGATTTGAGGTTTGGAACTGCCATCTATTGCTGATTATTATCAATCAATTTGCTTTATTGTGATTTCTGAATGGCAGGCGGGCATGTAGTTAAAGCACTGGGTCCAGCTGGAGCTTATGCAGGACCCTTCTCCTGGTTTAAGTTTTCTTCCCTGGCTCCCATTGAACAATAGACCTCCTCTGCATAACATAAACCCTTTACCAGTAATGTCCTGAACACGTGGGATAAAATATATAAAACGAAAGGACTCACTACATATCCCTTGTTATTGAGTGCCATACTCAACAACCAACTTTTCCCTCCAGGATTTAATACCAATTTCTTTGTAGTTTGTAAGGCTAATAATAGTTACAGAGTGTTAGACCTGATCTCAGGGGGTCTATTCTTTCTTTTGATTTTTGTCAAGACAAATACTGTACAAGATAGATACAAGATAACACTGGAGATATCTACAATTGAGACATGTTCCACACACACAAATCTGTCTTGCTAGAAGGTAAAGTCCAAGAGGAACCTACAAAGTCTAAAATAGGACCTTAGGGGCCATTAGATTGTATTTTTGTATGTATTGTTTCTGGCATCGGAGGACATGGCCCTGCAGTATGCCGATGAGGACGCCCTTCATGTTGGCAGGGGTAAGTAGAACGGTTTTGTTTACTATATTTATGCTGCCTGGCTAATGTTGTGTTTAATAATGGGCAAATAATCTATTATCCATATCTGGATTATAGTTATTTTGCACATGACTGTACTGTATGTGTTTGGTGGTGGGGGGGGGAATGTGTATTTATTGAAATGTAGGCCCTGGTTTTTTTTTTTTAATTACAGGAATGGTACCGCAGGCCAGCGGGGACTCACGGACACCCATGGGGACCACCTGAGGACCCCCGGACGCCCACGTGGACAACCTGAGGACCCCCAGACACCTGCGGGGACCACCCGGGGTCCCACAGACACCCATGGGAACAACCCGCGGACCCCTTATCTGTTATTTATTCGATTACCACATGTATTACTACTGTGAAGCGCTATGTACATTAATGGCGCTTTATAAATAAAGACATACAATACAATACCCCCAGACACCCGTGGGAACCACCGATGGCCCCAGACACCCATGTGGACCACCTGGAGGCCCACGGAGCCTAGCGGGGACCACCCAAGGGCCACCAGACACCTGTGGGAACCCCCCAGGGTGCCCTGTGGGGCCTGCAGACACCCGTGGGGACTTCTCAGGGACCCCCGCCAGTCTGTGGTATTAATCCTGTGTGTAAAAAAATAAATAATGTTTTTATGTGGGGGCACAGGGGGTGGGTTGTATATTGGTGGTTATTACATATTTTAATTTTATTACTAGTGTATTGTAGTAGGGAGTCTCTGGAGCAGAACCGCGTTGATTTCAGGTCCGGAGACTACCTGCTTCCCAAGACACAGGCCCCATTATGGGGTGCTGTTATCTCCTATGCATGTAAATGTCCCGCATCACGTGACCGGGGTATTTCAATGCATAGGAGATACCAGCACCCCATCGTTCTTGGGTATTGAAAAAATCAAAAAGAAGGAGAGAGGGGGAGATATTGTGAACACCTTGAACTGCAGAGAGTCCTTTTGGATATTCACTTTGAGAACAAGATTTCCTGAGGGGATCAATGTTGAGTGGAGTATCAATCACTTTTTGAACTAATCATGATTATATCTCGAAGAGTAGAGGAGGTGTTTGGATAATATTAACTTTTAATATGAAAAGGTGACTGCATGATGAATTCTTTTCTTGGATAGGATTCAGTATTGACCAGAATCCTTTATGACATAATCCATTACTTCATTCTGTATTAACTGCATAATGTTGTTAGAAGATTACTTGCTTCAAAAAGAGACAGATAGTAATAGCATCTCTTGTTGGATAGAACCTTGTTTGTATCTGTGATAACTTTATGATATAATTGTTTCTATATTCTATGTCAAATTGTATAGTGTTGTTAGAAGATGATTCGCCTTAATGATTCGCTTAAAAATAGGATAGCTAATAATCAGCATCTTGTGACATCCCCTATGAATAAATAACATTAAATAACATTACATCAAATAAGAATTATTAATATTTTCCTTAGGTACTCCACAGGATGGATTGAACATCATTATGATTTAACTATTTCATGACCTCATTGTCATCACTAGGATGCTCATTTGTTTTTACACGAGTATATTATATACTTTATTTTTAAATGTTTTGTTGTGTATTTTAATCAATAAATGTTTATGTATTGATATTGTCATGTTGTCACTGGCTGCCCAGTTGAGCTTACTATTTTTGCTATACGTCTTATATGTATATAAGATTATTTCAGACAACTCAGCAACGATTTGTGCTGATTTTTTGAACACATCGTCCATGATAGGTTGCCTTCTTGGGTCTCTGTGAGGGTGTATGGCACCATTAGAAACCTATAGATTAGGGCTCATAATAGCCCGTTTATGTATTGTATTCCCGCGCGTGCGCGTGCCGGCAGAATGGGGTATCTGTATAGCCGATACCAGGGTCTATCACTCTCCTTGGGGCACTCCCCAATGGGCGTCCCTTAAAGGATGATGTGAAGACTGATACACGGATAGTCACTCCCCTATGCCTGACCGTGGGGCGCATGCGCTGTGGTAATATGTTTTTATTGGCAGGAGTCAAGTGAGATCGCGAAATATCGCGAGATTTGGTATGTATTGGTATTCAATTGTACTGCTATACCCCTGCGCATGCGCGCGCAGGCAGGACAGGGGTTTATACAGCCAATGCCAGTGTCCATCCCTTTTCTTAGGGTACTCCATTATGGCGTGGCCCAATAGTTGATGTGAGGACTGACATATGGCTAGTCACTCCCCTATACCTAGCCATGGGGCGCATGCGCTGTGGAAGAATTTTTTCATTGGCCGGTGTTGAGTTGTGACGTCACAGGTATCGCGAGATTTGGCAGCCATTGGTATTTAACTGTTCTGTATATCGTGTGAAAGCACTTCTTGATAAAGTGCTAGACACGAAACGCGTAGAAGGGCTGCATCCCTTGTTTTTATGACTTTCTAATAAAGATAGATTTTTGCCAGACCTGCTTCTTCTTTGGATCGTGGTGCGCTGCACTTTCTCTATTTCGCTGGACTTCATCTCTCATCAGCAGCACGCGGTGGAGGGGAGACTCTGGTTGCTGAGCAAATACTGTGAGTACCTAGGGCCAACCCAATGAGGTAGGGGAGGCTGTTCCTGGACAACCTACCCCAGCCTTCAGGGTATTTTAGTGCCCCATTATCTTTAGGCTCAGTATATACACCAAACTGAATGCATTAATACCCAGAGTGTGCTCCCCTCCTTCCTATATATATATATTACACTTTGAGCACCTTGCCTTACCAAAACTTCCCCTGCACATGTGCACAAGTAAAAAAAATGTCAATTAAAATATTTTTATTTTGGCAAGATTTGCGCAGAGAGAGAGGCAAATCATCTCGAGCCGGCAACTCGCCATTTGTTGAAATGTTGCTATCACTGGTATTCGAGGCTTTCTGCAAACCGTAATAGTAACGCTGTCAAAAATGGTGAATTAAATTTTATAGTGATTTTTTTTATGACTACTTAGTGCATAGGCCCCTGTATCTTTATAGTGGCTGCTTTCATGGCAAGGAATCCAAATCAGACCACGTGTGCACAGTAATTCAACAGGATTTGTATTGCACTACTCAATTGTAACTTGGTTCTTGTATTCTGTGTTTTGTGGAAAGCAGATTATAGTACTGCAACCGCATTGCAGATACGCTACAGTAATAGAACCGTATACTGTAGCTTGCTTGGTTATAACGTAGGAGCTACATCCAGACTGAATCACTGTCATGGGAGACCAGGTTTATCAACCCCTGTTATACCGGGATCATATGATTGAGCAAAGCAAGGAGCTAAAATAAATTGTAATTTATTTCAGGAAAAGACATACACACAATGTAACACAATTTACATAGTTAACACATTTACTGGGAACAGGGCTAACAAATATAATCTTCCTTTTAACGAAATTGTCACAAACGACCTCTGTAGGAGCACTTTCCAATGACCGGGAGGTACTCACAAAAGTCCTGGATTGCAATTCGGCATGCAATCCCAGCCGCGACCGCTCAACGTTCTCAAAAAGCGTGACTTAGAACATTTTCTGATTCAAAATCTTTGAAGCCGGCTCGCGTCTATTCTTCACAGAGCATCTTTGAATTTGCCGCTGATGGTTTGGCGCTTGGAATCTCAGGTCCTGATTGGCTGCAAGGTTTCTTATGGGTTTCAGAGTCCCATTCCAAAACCACTACAACCAATCAGCATGTGGGAATTCTCCTGCCAGCCAATCACCGATTTGCCGGTATTCTAAAGCCGGGTGGGCACCGATTTGGATTCTGATAAAGAGCATGCCTCAACCTGGCACCTCTGCCTCTTAGCATATCAATCCCAACTGCTGTCCAGGCTCCGCAGAGTCTAGATCCAGGCAAATGGTTGCCGGATAGCCCTTTGTTAGCCCAGGATGGAGGTACTCCAGTATAGCTGCTGTACCCCTCCTGTTCTAACACCTTGGCATCCCTGAGGCTTTCAACTCCCGTCCTCGAGTAAACCCAGTGGTGCCAAGCTTGGTATCCATCTGGTCTCTCGGAACCATGGAAACTTGGAATCCCACAGTCACAGATATACATGGTTATAAGCATTCACATTTATTCACATTGTCTATACAGAATATCTCGTTGGTCAAGCGCTGGGTCGAAAATACCCAGGTGATCACGTAGAATCCCTAGCTCATGTGAATGTGGCTAGCAGGCTGGGAGCCCCTCCTGGGTTGCAATTCGACTTTGGGGAATCATCTTTGCCACCGGATTGGAAGAAGCAACTGAGCGACAAGCTGGTGGAGCGCAAAGAGGTGTTCTCCACCAGCGAAATGGATGTGGGTTACAGCATGAGTGCTCAACACATGATCCGACTAAATAATGCCACTTCATTCCGATAACGTCCCAGACGCATAGCTCCCAGAGATGTGGAGGTTGTGAGGGATGTCCTGTAAGAGATGGAGACGTCTGGTATTGTGACTGTATCCCGTTGCCCTTATGCTTCCCCTATTGTGGTGGTGCGGAAGACGAAAAAGGAACCATGTGCCTATGGGTGGACTATCGCACCCTGAATGACCGCACGGTCCCAGATCAATATACCCTGCCACGGATTGAAGAGATCCTCAGTGCTCTATCCGGCAGTCAGTGGTTTTGCGTGCTGGATCTGAGGTTTGGGTACTTCCAGGTACCCATGAGCCCTGAAGACCAGAAGAAGACAGCGTTTGTCTGCCCCCTCGGGTTTTATCAGTTCACCTGGATTCCCCAAGGTATCTGTGGTGCACCTGCAACTTTCCAGAGTTGTTTTTGCGCCTACTATATCACTTTTTACTAGTATTCTGCACTTGTTTTCGGGTGATTGGGCTGCACACTTATGGTTCAATTATGGATATCACACCAAGTGTCACTAATATTTTTTCTAAACGATTGTTGAGAAATGTCAATTTTGATTCAGAAATAGAAGTGGAACAAACAATAGAGGACAATGTAGGTAGTATGATTGAAAATTAGTTTTTGAAATTAGAAAAGCTAATGGTAAAAGACACCAAGAAATGGCTGGATGTAACATTTTTAGAGAAATACAAAAACTGTGGCAGGATACCAAGAGGACTAAGAATCCTCAAAAATACCTAATTTGATTTAGAGGGTGAGGGATTTTTGACAGGTTGGAATCATACACTAGATAAATGTTCTGAGAAACTAATTGATCTTATAATTAAAAAGCAGAAAATACATTTGAAAAAATAAGATGAGGATATTAATATTATAAAAGATAAATTAACCAATGAATTTAAAGAAAAAGATAAAATATTACAAAGTAAATTAGTGTTACGCCGGTGCTACCCGCAGACCAGACCCGTCCCTTGTACTGAGGTGGGAGGTATGTGTGCACGCACCCACAGCAGAAGGAGCGTATCCGGAGTGTGGCTTTGCCAGGCCAGGTGGATATAGCTATAGTAATACTTGCCGGTACCGGGTAAAGAAGAGACGTAGTCATTGCCGTTGCCAAGGTCAGGGAGTGGTGAGATAAAGAAGGTCGAGATTAAAGCTGAGATCGAGGACTGTGAGAAGCAGCGTAGTCGGGAAGGAGCCAGGGTCGAGAGCCTGAGAGAGTAGTCAGCCAAGCCGTGTCGTAACCTGGGTAGCAAAGAGTAGAGGAAACCAGAGTAGACATCCACAAGTGGAGACTATGTCGAGCAATGTGGAAGTGGCAAGACATGCACTATATAGTATGGCTGACCAATAGGAAGCAGGGGCAGGACCAGAGGAGCGCGTGGAGCCGTCCTGGGTATGCTGCCTTGAACAGTATGGAAGAAGCTTGTGGGGAGCGCAAATTTTCACCATATAAAGGGAAGGAAATATATAATAGTGTAATATGTCCAAACACCTGCAGCAATATGAATGGGGATCGAGATTAAGAACTCACATTCTCCCAGTTAAAATACAGCATTGGAAGACAATCTGAAGACTCTGTAGTTTGCAGGGGGGTCTTGCTTAGGGTACTCTCCCTGGTGTCAGTAGAACAAACCCTTGATGGAAACAGAGACAACTCTAGTGCAACATTGTATGTTCACTAATGATATATTCAATAAAGGCAGTGGTAATTCACACTTACATTAGCACCATGTGCATAGACACATAACAATCAAAGCGCAGCAGCAGTATACACCATCTACCCCACTCCCGGGATCGCGTCGCGTCACTTCCGGTCCGGCCCGTCGCATCACCTCCAGTTTTGCGATCGATCTTGAAATGGGTCCACACAGGTTCTGGGGCATGGGGGGCACACTCTGAGTTGCTGCTAGTTCACTCTACGCGTTTCGCTGGCGTGGCAGCTTCGTCAGGAGTCCGATCTGTGGCATAATGCTTCAGTGTACCTATATATACCCATACTTGGTTCCAATTGGATGATTACATAATTCGCCGCATCCTATTGGCTGAACTGGTTACTGGTGATTGGCTGGTAGGCGGGACTATGCCTATATGTTAATATTACAATTTATACACATAAAAAACACACAATTTTATTAATACAATCATTTTAAAATCATTACACATAGAAATATAACATAAAACTAACTATTACATAGAATACTGACTGAATAAAAGCTAACTGCTGCAACTAAAGTCATATCCCTATACTAAGGGCTATTCATATTGTGCTGTGGCTATATATAACACTCAGCAGTGAGTACAGGGGAACAAGATACGGGGAAGAAAGAGCAAAATGAAATCACAAGTTAGTATAACATATCAATCAATAAATACAAATATATCACAAAAACTAAAAACTCTATAGAAATTTAAATATATACTTAAATGATATATTCATTATAAAAGAATTCCCTAAAAAATACATATACTGTATATTTAATCTTTAAAATACATATCATTTGTAAAAACATTGTTTAAAAGCGATTTAAAAAAATTACAATTTAATTACTATCTATTAAATAAATTACATTGTAGTATAATGTTCAAACATTATGATGTGCACTGGACTATGTAAGTGGGCTTGAGTGGTGTATACAATTTATGACTAAATAAAAACATTAATCTCTATATCTGCGTTCAGTCCTAATGGGCTTAACGTTTTTAACCTGTGAATCCAGAATGTCTCTCGTTTAATTAATTCTTTAATTCTGTCACCGCCTCTCCAGTTCAAAGGGACATGCTCAATCCCCTTAACTGTTATGTCTTTTGGATTGGAGGCATGGAAACGGTTCAAATGTTTTGGAACACTTTGTGTGTCCAGCATGCGTCGTATATTCCCTAAATGTTCCAGTGCTCTCACTTTCAGGGCTCCACTGACACCAGGGAGAGTACCCTAAGCAAGACCCCCCTGCAAACTACAGAGTCTTCAGATTGTCTTCCAATGCTGTATTTTAACTGGGAGAATGTGAGTTCTTAATCTCGATCCCCATACATATTGCTACAGGTGTTTGGACATATTACACTATTATATATTTCCTTCCCTTTATATGGTGAAAATCTGTGCTCCCCACAAGCTTCTTCCAAACAGTCAAGAGAGGAGGAACTGGATCTTCTCCTAAGAGGGTTGAGCAGCGAATTTTGCTATTACTATTACTATTTTTGAGCACTGTTTATACTGATCACTATATATTTATATATTTATTTATCACTATATATTTATATATTTATCACACCTTTATTGGAAGCGTCTCACAATTTCTGTTTTACACTTGTCACTTTTGTTCCACTGGTGATGGCTGCACCTTTTGAGGATGAGGTTAATACACCCAATGTGTTCATGAGGAGACAGTCAAGGAAAAATAGACTTGACTCTTTTTTCTGCACAGGGGAAGAGGAAATAGAAATAGACTCAACACCTAAAATTGCTAATGAATACAATTTAGACTCAGAATTTATTAAATTAGAAGAGCTCTTCTTTAAAGACACTAGGAAGTGGTTAGATCAAGAATTCTTCGAAAAATACCTTAAAGATAATATAATACCTAGAGGTCTAAGATTAACAAAAAACCCTACATGTTATATAGATGAAAAATATACTGGACACCTAACAAGCTCCTATTGAACCCCCAAAATAACCACAACATATATATAAGCATATGAATGTCACAGAGGAGTGCTACTGAGCATGGCAATATATATTTAAAACCAGAGACAGAACATAAAACACAGACAAAGCTCAGTTTAAGCACATCCAGTGAAACTCATACACGGTACAGTGCCTAAATATATATGTATAAATATCTATTAAGTAAAATGGTCTTTTAGTTTGACATTTTGGCCAAAAATGATGTAAGCCCCTGAGCCAACTTCACGGCAGGCCACAATTCAGGGGTCCCTAACGCTAATATTAATTCTTAGTAACCTGTATAATAACAGGAAGAATGATTTATAGTAAATCTGTCAATATTAGTTGCAAAGTTCTAAGTCTGATTGAAGCCTTTATTAACCTGTACATTACCAGGAAAAGCACTCTGTATTAGAGTTGTCACAACCATCCTGCAAGCAAACAAGTTCCCCTGTGTGGAAGATGCTATGGAGTGAGCCCTTAACCATTTAAATGTGGGAGGGGGTGAGCTTCAATTAAGTAGGAGGTTGCCACCCTCCAAACAGCCAAGACTAGCTGAAACACAATTGTAAAATATACTGGACACCTAACAAGCTCCTATTGAACCCCCAAAATAACCACAACATATATATAAGCATATGAGTGTCACAGAGGAGTGCTACTGAGCATGGCAATATATATTTAAAACCAGAGACAGAACATAAAACACAGACAAAGCTCAGTTTTTGGCCAAAAATGTCAAACTAAAAGACCATTTTACTTAATAGATATTTATACATATATATATTTAGGCACTGTACCGTGTATGAGTTTCACTGTTATACAGATGACAAAGAATTTGTAGCAACATTGCATGCTATACTAGACAAAAGTTCAAACGATCTGATACGACTGATTTTAAAGCAACATGCTAAGAATTTAATAATATTGGATGAGGAGATAAATAAGATTAAAACAAAAATGGAACCCTTTGAAGACACAGGTCATTATAAAAGAAATGACATGGAGTTACAAAGGAAAGTAGATGGACTAACCGATGCCATAGTTTTAAACAAAAAGAAAAAATATAATAGAGACATAGAAGATTATACTAAGGGTAACTATAAAAATTGGGGCAAGAAAAATTTCCACCATTCGAGATCTAGGGGACCCAATAGAGAATATAGAGGTGATCCCAATAAATCAAAAAGATCCGATAATTATCAGAATAAGGGATGGAAAGGGGGTTCAAATAGACAAAATTACAGTAAACCCATTAATTATCAGCCAATTAGGAAAGAAGAGATCCCTAAAAAGGAAGATCTCAACCCGACTAAGAAAGTGGAAAGGAAGTCTGGTCAGAAAGATAGAATTGAAAGGCCATCCTCAATTGATGAGCAAGAAGCCTCAACATCTAAAAAAGCTTTAGAATCTAAAAAAGCTTTAGAATATGAGAAACAAATGAAAGATTGGGAAGATTATTGTTCAAATGGCTCCCCTGCACAAGAGGGAGCATTTGGAGGCACTAGGAAGAAAAACACTTTTTTAGACGGGAAGTTTCCAATCACATGGGAGACCAAAAACAAATATGCTCCTTTAGTAGAGATAAACCAGAAAGCAAGAAGGAAAAGAGATTCAGGGGAGGTAGAGGAGGGAGAAAGAGCAAAGATATCCAAAGTAAACCATTGAGAGTTTTTAATATCAGCAATAAAGTACTAGATGATGTTCAATTAAAGGTTATTAGCAAGGGTTTAACCTTTGCACCCACTGCAGGGCCGAGTGGTTTTGACCTATTTATTGATGCCAACAAGTTTTTAAGAAAACTAACCATAAAAAAAATATTTTTATCAAAAAATTCAGACAATGCTACTGTATTTTAAAAAACAGTATTAATATTAATTCACCTACTAATCACAAATTTTTACATACTAATTTAAAACCCAAATCTAAATTTTACCCAAGTTTTATAAAAGGTCATCATTTAGAAGTATTTAATCAATTGTTAAACAGAGAGTTTGAAGCCATTGCAAAGAATGAAAGATCTTTTAAAAATAATTTAAGTCACAAAGAACGAGAAGCACTAAAAATCCTTATGGAAGATGAAGAACTGGTCATTAAGCAGGCTGATAAGGGAGGCGGGGTGGTTGTTATGAGTAGAGATTATTACATCAATGAATCCAATAGAATACTCGGAGATACCATAACATATAAAAAACTTAAAAAAGATCCTACAACCACTTTCCTTGGAGACCTGCAAAATTTCCTTTTAGAAGGTAAGGGTAAGGGTATACTAAAAGAGGAAGAGTTTAAATACCTTTGGATAGAATCCCCAAAAATACCAATTTTTTATTTTTTACCAAAAATTCATAAGAACTTGCAACACCCACCTGGAAGGCCAATAATTTCTGGCATTGAATCCATGTGTTCGAATCTGTCGGAGTATATAGATAAATTTTTACAAAAATATGTGGTTTCCGGCAGATCGCACCTTAAAGATACAGCACAGGTATTATCCATTTTAGAAGATATTAAATGGGAAGAGGATTTTATACTTGTAACTAGCGACGTTTCCTCTTTATATACATCTATAGACCACACACAAGGGTTAGAAGCGATTAGAAGAGTTTTAACTGAGGATGCGAACATGGATGTAGAACAAATTAATTTTATTCTAGAAGGGATACGTTTTATATTATCAAATAATTATTTTTGGTTCAATCAAGAATTTTTCTTGCAACTTTGTGTGACCGCGATGGGGACCAAATTTGCGCCAAGTTATGCGAATATATTTATGACAGTATGGGAACAGGACCATATATGGTCTTCGCATGAATTTGGCGCAAATCTGGTCCTCTGGAAAAGATATATTGACGATGTGCTTTTTATTTGGAACGGCGACGAATTTTTACTGAAACAATTTTTAGATTATATTAATATTAATGATTTTAATTTAAAATTTATATCTAATTTTAGTAAAACTAAAGTGGAATTTTTAGACCTTGAGATTTATATAGAGAATAATGTGGTTTTAACAAAAACATTTTTTAAATCTGTTTATGGCAACAATTATATACCACACAACAGTTGCCATCACCCTAGGTGGATTTCTAATGTTCCTCAAGGCCAATACATGCGAATAAAGAGGAATTGTAGTAAACAAGAAATCTATGAGGAACAATCACTTGTTCTCACAAACAAATTCCTTGAGAAGAAATACAGTCCAACAAAACTTAGAGGCAAAATCCAAGGTTGATAAGCTTGATAGGAAACTTTTGATTAAACCTAACGTGAATAAAAACAAGAATACTTAAATAGATTTTACAACAAGTTTTATAACTAAGTATAATAAAGATGCAAACAAAATTAAAAACGCTCTAAAAAAACATTGGCATATCCGTTTTGGGAAGTACATTACCATCAATACCCAATGTTATATTTACAAAAGCAAGTAACTTGAAACAAAAACTCGTGCCGAGTGTATTGAAAAATAAAAAAGATCATACTGCTGCGGCACAGTTTATTCGAGCATTTGCCCGTTCTGTGCCGCAGCAGTAGCCTGGCGCGCGCCCGAGTGTGACGGGCGCGCGCCGAAGCAGCGGAAGAGCGCCCTCCGATCGGGGCGCTCTCCCTACCGCTGCCGGGTCCGCCGGGTCCCCCGGAATCCCCTGCCGCTGTCCCGCGATCGCGGGACACCAGGGCTCCCTCGGGGAGCCCTGGACGCGCGTGCAGGGGGCGCAGGCTCCCGAAGACGCGTGACCGCGCGTCTATGACGCGCGGCACGCCGAGGGGCGGCCACTAGCAAGCCGGGAAATCTCCCGGCTTGCGGATCTGGCCGCACTGCGATAAAGTGTGTCGCCAGTGTATGAAAGATAGTAATTGGTTAAAATTGCCTAAAGGTTTTTTTACATGTGGCAATTGTAAGGTCTGTGAGTTTTGCTGCAAAGGAGCGAAGAATACTTTTAAATCTAACTCTAACAATGAGGTTTTTCAAATAAAACATTTTATTAAACAAACTCAGTATTTGTTATTTATTTGTTAGAATGCACTTGCGGTTTTCAATATGTTGGTCAAACCACTCGAGCCCTAAAAGTGAGAGCACTGGAACATATAGGGAATATACGACGCATGCTGGACACACATAGTGTTCCAAAACATTTTAACCGTTTCCATGCCTCCGATCCAAAAGACATAACAGTTAAGGGGATTGAACATGTCCCTTTGAACTGGAGAGGCGGTGACAGAATTAAAGAATTAATTAAACGAGAGACATTCTGGATTCACAGGTTAAAAATGTTAAGTCCATTAGGACTGAACCCAGATATAGAGATTAATGTTTTTATTTAGTCATAAATTGTATACACCACTCAAGCCCACTTACATAGTCCAGTGCACATCATAATGTTTGAACATTATACTACAATGTAACTTATTTAATAGATAGTAATTAAATTGTAATTTTTTTAAATTGCTTTTAAACAATGTTTTTAAAAATGATATGTATTTTAAAGATTAAATATATATGTATTTTTTAGGGAATTCTTTTATAATGAATATATCATTTAAGTATATATTTAAATTACTATAGAGTTTTTAGTTTTTGTGATATATTTGTATTTATTGATTGATATGTTATACTAACTTGTGATTTCATTTTGCTCTTTCTTCCCTGTATCTTGTTCCCCTGTACTCACTGCTGAGTGTTATATATAGCCACAGCACAATATGAATAGCCCTTAGTATAGGGATATGACTTTAGTTGCAGCAGTTAGCTTTTATTCAGTCAGTATTCTATGTAATAGTTAGTTTTATGTTATATTTCTATGTGTAATGATTTTAAAATGATTGTATTAATAAAATTGTGTGTTTTTTATGTGTATAAATTGTAATATTAACATATAGGCATAGTCCCGCCTACCAGCCAATCACCAGTAACCAGTTCAGCCAATAGGATGCAGCGAATTAGGTAATCATCAAATAGGAACCAAGTATGGGTATATATAGGTACACTGAAGCATTATGCCACAGATCGGACTCCTGACGAAGCTGCCACGCCAGCGAAACGCGTAGAGTGAACTAGCAGCAATTCAGAGTGTGCTCCCCATGCCCCAGAACCCGTGTGGACCCATTTCAAGATCGATCGCAAAACCGGAGGTGACGCGACGGGTCGTACCGGAAGTGACGCGACGCGATCCCGGGAGTGGGGTAGATGGTGTATACTGCTGCTGCGCTTTGATTGTTATGTGTCTATGCACATGGTGCTAATGTAAGTGTGAATTACCACTGCCTTTATTGAATATATCATTAGTAAACATACAATGTTGCACTAGAGTTGTCTCTGTTTCCATCGAGGGTTTGTTCCACTGAGACCAGGGAGAGTAACCTAAGCAAGACCCCCTTGCAAACTACAAAGTCTTCAGATTGTCTTCCAATGCTGTAATTTAACTGGGAGAATGTGAGTTCTTAATCTCGATCCCCATTCATATTGCTGCAGGTGTTTGGACATATTACACTATTATATATTTCCTTCCCTTTATATGGTGAAAATCTGCGCTCCCCACAAGCTTCTTCCAAACAGTCAAGAGAGGAGGAACTGGATCTTCTCCTAAGAGGGTTGAGCAGCGAATTTTGCTATTACTATTACTATTTTTGAGCACTGTTCATACTGATCACTATATATTTATATATTTATTTATCACTATATATTTATATATTTATCACACCTTTATTGGAAGCGCCTCACAATTTCTGTTTTGCCTTGAACAGTACAAAGGTGAGCAGCTTTGGAGTTGAATTGAAGCCCGTGCGTGAGCTGGGGGCGTGGCTTCACTTCAAGAGCAGTGAATAAATTAACTTCGTCCAGCGCGCGCTCCATAACTACACATACAAAATAAGTGTCCCCGCGCTTAAGAAATCAGTCCAAGATACCGTATTCAAACAAAGATAGTCTCTGATACAAGGCTCCTTCTGGACAGGTTGATGAACTGGTTGATTTAAAGTTCCAGATGGGTAGTTGTCCTTGATATGATGTCTTCACTGATTCTGAAATAACAGAAAAAAGGCACACCAATTGCGCAGTATACCACAGCAGCAAGTCCCTAACTCGAACTGCAGAATCCTACTCACAGAATATAAACTTGCACATTCAGGGGAGAGAATCTGTGTACACCTCCCGTCTCTGCACGGCTTCCCACGGACCCCACGTGGTCTAGCTTGTGGAATATCCCTCAGATGGGCGATGTGGATCGTGGATGTTAACGATGCAGCATACACCAACGGTAAGGACAGGAAATAGGACAATAGTGGTATAATACGTAACAGACTTTATTAACACACTTAAAATACTTAAAAACCACACTCACATGGTATGGAGGTGAGTTGTAAAACTCACGGATGCCGTCCGCAGCCTGATAGTTCCCCGATCTGCAGGGTAGAGACTCACTGCACGCAACACCCGCTACCGGCAGATAGGTGACGTCAGCAGTGCAGGAAGTCCTCCCTGTGCCTGGAACTACGGAAGCCGGACCGGATCAAAACACTAAGCTCCTCCTCCCTACGCGTTTCATGACACTAGGTCACTTCCTCAGGGATACCAGAGCTTAGCTAATGAAACATTTAAATACATACCCCAATAGAGAGACCCTCCTACAAATGGGAGGTACTAAGAAGGGAAATACAACCAATATCACACATAAAACAGCTTTCTTGCGTCAGAAAGCTGATGGGGTCTAATTATGAAAATACATATTGGTCTAACCCGTACAACTCATTAAAATGTATACAATATTACACATTACAGGAAAATATAAAAATGATGAAGACCATACATTGATAAAAATTCAAACATATACTGGACATGTAATGGAAGAAATCTTATAGATCAAATGCAAAGAAATAATCAAGGATCTTTCAAAAATGCCGCCAGATCGAATTTGATGTTAAGACCTAGGGGGGACAGAGTTTTTAATACATAGATCCAATAGCTCTCACGTTTGGATACCGCATTTAATCTGTCCCCTCCACGCCAACAGCCCTTAGGATTATCAATTCCCATGCATACCAATCCCTCAGGGTTCTGCCCATGATGTATTTTAAAATGATTAGAGACGCTATGGGTCTCAAGGCCCCTCTTAATGTTATAAACATGTTCGGCGAACCTTCGTTTGAGGGGCCTCCCAGTGAGGCCTACATACTGTAGCCCGCACGGGCATTCCAATAGATAGACACAGAAATTGGTCCTACAGTTAATAAAAGTACTAATATTAAAACTTGCCCCTGTTACATTTGATCTAAAAATTTTGCTCTTTTTACTGTGTTTACATCCTATGCAGTTGGGGCATGTATAATATCCTTTAAGATCTTTCAACCAGGTTACATGGCGATCCCTCAGGCCATTAATGGGACAACTGGGGGATAAGGTGGATTTTAAATTTCTGGCCCTTCTATATACAATTTTCGGTTTATTGGGGAGAAAAGTTTTCAAGATTGGATCTCTCTGGAGGATACTCCAATGTTTATTTAGCGTCTTGGATATAACCGGAGCCAAACCACTGTATTGTGTAATACAAAATGGAAACTGACCCTGTGTTGTTGGAACAGGGGCAGGGTTCTTTTTACAAATCTGGGTGGCTCTATCAATTTGATTAACCTCCGAGATGGCCTGATTCAATTCACGACTATTATACTCACGCTCTAAAAACCTATTTTTAAAACTTTGACCTGCTGTTGGTAGATCAAGTTTTCAGAGCAATTCCTCCTTACTCGCAATGCTTGGCCTTTAGGTATATTCCGGAGCCACTTTGGATGGTGGTGGCTCGATGCCAATAGATAGGTATTGGCATCCACTTCTTTATAGTAGGTCTTGGTATGGATGATATCATTAACAACATAGAGGGTGAGGTCAAGGAAATTAATATTAGATCTGCTATGATTAAACGTGAATTCTAAATTCAACGTGTTGGTGTTGAGATATGACTTAAACTGTTCCAGCTCATCGAATGACCCCCTCCAGACACACAGCACGTCATCGATGTATCTCTTCCAGAGCACCACGTTTGCACTGAATGGGTTGGAGGACCAAATATGGTCCTCCTCCCAGACTGACAGGAACAAGTTCGCATAACTAGGTGCAAACCTGGTGCCCATGGCAGTGCCGCATGTCTGAAGGAAGAATTCATGGTCATAACTGAAAAAATTATGGGTCAGAATAAATCTGATCCCATCCAGGATGAACTGTCTCAGTTTGTCATCTATCCCAACATCTTTTTCCAAAACTCTCTTAATCGCATCCAATCCCATTTGATGGTCAATCACAGTATATAACGAGACCACGTCACATGTTACCCAGCAGAAATCGTCCTTCCAGGCGAGATCTTGTACTAGGGTCAATACTTGTGAGGTGTCCCTCAGATATGACGGGACTTGAACTACATGTTTTTGAAGGAGGTAATCTAGGAATTGGGAAAGGTTTGAGGTGAGGGAACGAATCCCAGAAATTATTGGGCGGCCAGGGAGTCTCGTGAGGTTCTTGTGGATCTTCGGGATGAAATAGAAAACCGGAATTCTGGGTTGTTCAATTATCAGAAATTCCTGTTCCCGTGTGGTTATAATTCCATCCCGAAGACCCTGATCTAAAAGAACCACCATCTCTTCTTTAAATGGGATTGTCGGATTGGTTTCCAATTTTTGGTATGTAATACCATCTCCCAATATTCTGAGTGACTCTTCCTCATAGTAAGAGGAATTCATCATGACCACTCCCCCCCCCCCCAGATTTTGTCTAAGGCACTTGACATCTGTGCTGGCTACTTCTAGATCTGAGATTACCATCTCAGCAAAGGTATCAACAAAGTTGCCCTTCATTCCTTTTTTGTGTTTTTTATTTGTTACACAATGGCCTCCATACGGCCTATCTACAGGGGATCTATCACGATAATGATGGCCTCCATATGATCTGTCTTTTTTAGACCAGTGCCAGGGCCGAGCACCACTACAGGAGAGATGGAGGGGCCCCAGAATTCAAACGGGCAGACAGGACCAAATAAGAATAGAAAAGAAAAGGTCAAGAATGGAAGATTCAGAGGGAAGAGAGGAGGGACAGGGAAGAGAAAGAGAAAGAAAAAGGTTAGACCAAGGGAGAGATTGGTAAAAAGTAATGTATTCAATATCAGCAATGTTCCTCTCAAACAAGCAGAATTGGATGTTCTATCCCGGGGTCTTAATTTTGACCCCGGTCAATGGACCCAACATGTTTAATACGTTTGTTGATGTCCATAAGTTTCTGAGGAAGATCTCTCTTAAAAAATACTATATGAAAGACGCTGTTAGTAGATCGGTCATCTTGCCAAGTGTAAACAACCAGGTAGTGAAACCCCCTCTATCTCCCTTCAAGAAACCATCCACCTTCTATCCTAAAGGAATGAAGGGCAACTTTGTTGATACCTTTGCTGAGATGGTAATCTCAGATCTAGAAGCAGCCAGCACAGATTTCAAGTGCCATAGACAAAATCTGAGCAAGGAAGAAAAAGAGGCTGTAAAATCCATAGAGTCAAATACCAAAATAGTGATCAAGGCAGCAGATAAAGGGGGGGGAGTGGTCGTGATGATATCCTCTTACTATGAGGAAGAGTCACTCAGAATATTGGGAGATGGTATTACATACAGTACCGACACACTTTATTGCAGTGTGGTCGGTACCGCAAGCCGGGAGATTTCCCGGCTTGCTAGTGGCCGCCCCTCGGCGTGCCGCGCGTCATAGACGCGCGGTCACGCGTCTTCGGGAGCGTGCGCCCCCTGCACGCGCGTCCAGGGGCTCCCCGAGGGAGCCCTGGTGTTCCGCGATCGCGGGACAGCGGCAGGGGGTTCCGGGGGACCCGGCGGACCCGGCAGCGGTAGGGAGAGCGCCCCGATCGGAGGGCGCTCTTCCGCTGCTTCGGCGCGCGCCCGTCACACTCGGGCGCGCGCCAGGCTACTGCTGCGGCCAAGAACGGGCAAATGCTCGAATAAACTTGGCCGCAGCAGTACCAAAAATTGGAAACCAATCCGACAATCCCATTTAAAGAAGAGATGGTGGTTCTTTTAGATCAGGGTCTTCGGGATGGAATTATAACCACACGGGAACAGGAATTTCTGATAATTGAACAACCCAGAATTCCGGTTTTCTATTTCATCCCGAAGATCCACAAGAACCTCACGAGACCCCCTGGCCGCCCAATAATTTCTGGGATTCGTTCCCTCACCTCTAACCTTTCCCAATTCCTAGATTACCTCCTTCAAAAACATGTAGTTCAAGTCCCGTCGTATCTGAGGGACACCTCACAAGTATTGACCCTAGTACAAGATCTCGCCTGGAAGGACGATTTCTGCTGGGTAACATGTGACGTGGTCTCGTTATATACTGTGATTGACCATCAAATGGGATTGGATGCGATTAAGAGAGTTTTGGAAAAAGATGTTGGGATGGATGACAAACTGAGACAGTTCATCCTGGATGGGATCAGATTTATTCTGACCCATAATTTTTTCAGTTATGACCATGAATTCTTCCTTCAGACATGTGGCACTGCCATGGGCACCAGGTTTGCACCTAGTTATGCGAACTTGTTCATGTCAGTCTGGGAGGAGGACCATATTTGGTCCTCCAACCCATTCAGTGCAAACGTGGTGCTCTGGAAGAGATACATCGATGACGTGCTGTGTGTCTGGAGGGGGTCATTCGATGAGCTGGAACAGTTTAAGTCATATCTCAACACCAACACGTTGAATTTAGAATTCACGTTTAATCATAGCAGATCTAATATTAATTTCCTTGACCTCACCCTCTATGTTGTTAATGATATCATCCATACCAAGACCTACTATAAAGAAGTGGATGCCAATACCTATCTATTGGCATCGAGCCACCACCATCCAAAGTGGCTCCGGAATATACCTAAAGGCCAAGCATTGCGAGTAAGGAGGAATTGCTCTGAAAACTTGATCTACCAACAGCAGGTCAAAGTTTTAAAAATAGGTTTTTAGAGCGTGAGTATAATAGTCGTGAATTGAATCAGGCCATCTCGGAGGTTAATCAAATTGATAGAGCCACCCAGATTTGTAAAAAGAACCCTGCCCCTGTTCCAACAACACAGGGTCAGTTCCATTTTGTATTACACAATACAGTGGTTTGGCTCCGGTTATATCCAAGACGCTAAATAAACATTGGAGTATCCTCCAGAGAGATCCAATCTTGAAAACTTTTCTCCCCAATAAACCGAAAATTGTATATAGAAGGGCCAGAAATTTAAAATCCACCTTATCCCCCAGTTGTCCCATTAATGGCCTGAGGGATCACCATGTAACCTGGTTGAAAGATCTTAAAGGATATTATACATGCCCCAACTGCATAGGATGTAAACACAGTAAAAAGAGCAAAATTTTTAGATCAAATGTAACAGGGGCAAGTTTTAATATTACTGTAGTACTTTTATTAACTGTAGGACCAATTTCTGTGTCTATCTATTGGAATGCCCGTGCGGGCTACAGTATGTAGGCCGCACTGGGAGGCCCCTCAAACGAAGGTTCGCCGAACATGTTTATAACATTAAGAGGGGCCTTGAGACCCATAGCGTCTCTAATCATTTTAAAATACATCATGGGCAGAACCCTGAGGGATTGGTATGCATGGGAATTGATAATCCTTAGGGCTGTTGGCGTGGAGGGGACAGATTAAATGCGGTATCCAGACGTGAGAGCTATTGGATCTATGTATTATAAACTCTGTCCCCCCTAGGTCTTAACATCGAATTCGATCTGGCGGCATTTTTGAAAGATCCTTGATTATTTCTTTGCATATGATCTATAAGATTTCTTCCATTACATGTCCAGTATATGTTTGAATTTTTAGCAATGTACACTGGCGACACACTTTATTGCAGTGTGGCCAGTACCGCAAGCCGGGAGATTTCCCGGCTTGCAAGTGGCAGCCCCTCGGCGTGCCGCGCGTCTCCGATGCGCGGTCACGCGTCATCGGGTGCCTGCGCCCCCTGCACGCACGTCCAGGGCTCCCCGAGGGAGCCCTGGTGTCCCGCGATGTGGGGGACGGCGGCAGGGGGTTCCGGGGGACCCGGCGGACCCGGAGAGGAGAGGGGAAGCCGCGATCAGCGCGCGCCAGGTAACTGCTGCGGCCGAGAATGGGAAAATGCTCGAATAAACTCGGCCGCAGCAGTATGGTCTTCATCATTTTTATATTTTCCTGTAATGTGTAATATTGTATACATTTTAATGAGTTGAACGGGTTAGACCAATATGTATTTTCATAATTAGACCCCATCAGCTTTCTGACACGAGAAAGCTGTTTTATGTGTGATATTGGTTGTATTTCCCTTCTTAGTACCTCCCATTTGTAGGAGGGTCTCTCTATTGGGGTATGTATTTAAATGTTTCATTAGCTAAGCTCTGATATCCCTGAGGAAGTGACCTAGTGTCATGAAACGCGTAGGGAGGAGGAGCTTCGTGTTTTGATCCGGTCTGTCTTCCGTAGTTGCAGGCACAGGGAGGACTTCCTGCACTGCTGACGTCACCCGTCTGCCGGTAGCGGGTGTTGCGTGCAGTAAGTCTCTACCCTGCAGATCGGGGAACTATTAGGCTGCGGACGGCATCCGTGAGTTTTATAACTCACCTCCATACCATGTGAGTGTGGTTTTTATGTATTTTAAGTGTGTTAATAAAGTCTGTTACGTATTACACCACTATTGTCCTATTTCCTGTCCTTACCATTGGTGTATGCTGCATCGTTAACATCCACAATCCACATCGCCAATCTGAGGGAAATTCCACAAGCTAGACCACGTGGGGTACGTGGGAAGCCGTGCAGAGACGGGAAGTGTACACAGATTCTCTCCCCTGAATGTGCAAGTTTATATTCTGTGAGTAGGATTCTGCAGTTCGAGTTAGGGACTTGCTGCTATGGTATACTGCGCAATTGGTGTGCCTTTTTTCTGTTATTTCAGAATCAGTGAAGACATCATATCAAGGACACCTACCCATCTGGAACTTTAAATCAACCAGTTCATCAACCTGTCCAGAAGGAGCCTT
This sequence comes from Ascaphus truei, assembly GCF_040206685.1. Classification (NCBI taxonomy): domain Eukaryota; kingdom Metazoa; phylum Chordata; class Amphibia; order Anura; family Ascaphidae; genus Ascaphus; species Ascaphus truei. The sequence continues at coordinate 196,744,904 of NC_134484.1, read as the reverse complement.
GGATCAGAGACTATCTTTGTTTGAATACGGTATCTTGGACTGATTTCTTAAGCGCGGGGACACTTATTTTGTATGTGTATTTATTATATCAGATTAAGAATGATCTGTTGTTTGTTGTTCCCCTAGGCTGCTTTTTTCACTATATTGTTTATCGCTTTAATATTATTGGTAATTAATATTCACTTCAATTCACACTATTTGTAGGTTAGCGCTTTTTAGAGGGTTTATAATTGTTTGTTTGCGCGATCCATAACGATGGAGAGCGCGCGCCCCAGAGCAATGACAGCCGCCTGAGTGTAAGCTCCTCGCGGAGAAGCGGCAGCCCGTCGGAGACGACGGGGAAGCCCCCCAACCATGGGACCGGGTGGGACCGGCGACGGGGATGTCCCACGGCAGCGGGAGCAACAAGAGGTAAGGGGGGGTCACGCAGCGACCGCCGTGACCCCCAAATCCTCACAATTCGATTCTCTTGAGAAAGAGATTAATACTATAAAATTACGTAAACTTAGGAGAAATGAGGAAGACTATGAAAAAGGGGAACAAAGAAGCTGGAATAAGAGTAGAAATCAGAAACGAAATCAGAATAACTCGTATGGAAGGAATAGGAGGGATAATTGACACTATAAAAAGAAATTCTATAGAAAAGAAAATGATAGGGATAGTACTTCCCATATGGAAAGAAGAGACTCACACATAAATGAGAATCCGAAAAAGGGGAACATGATGTGCACTATTCCCCTATGGAACAACAGGAAAGTGGTAGAGCTAATTATACTCCTATAAATCAAGCTAAGAGGAATAAAAGAGAGGAAGATAGACATCGCAATAGAGAGATATCAATTGATAATAGGAGGAATGGAGAAAAAAAAGAAAATAGAAGGGAGGATCACCATGGGAGTGATAGATCGGAAGTTTTTTTTGGGGGGGGGCTTCCACTTTGTAGGAGAAAGGGTCCAAAGCTACCTCAAAAAGAGAAAGACTTTTCGAGGAAAGAGGGGGAGAAGAAAAAGAACGGGAGGCAAAAAGGAGTATAAAATAATTGATAATATCTTCAATTTAAGTTCAGTTAGATTGTCAGAACCTCAAAAAAGTGTCATTTCGAAAGGTTTATCTTTTGTACCTTTAAGAGGACACAATAATGTTGACCTCTATATAGATGCGAACAAATTTCTGAGAAAGCTTATTTTAAAGAGATACTATCTGGGTAGGAACCTAGAACCAAAAGAAAATCCAGTTATTCCTCCAGTTGTTCAACAAGAAAGGAATTTTATTCATACGGAACTTAAACCGAAATCAACTTTCTATCCCCACTTTGCCAAGGGTAATCACTGGAGGTATTTTATCAAATGATGACGAAAGATTTTGAAAATCAAACTAAATATAAAGATAATCTAACACAAAAGGAAAAAAATGCCTTAAAAGAACTAATGGAAAATGAGAATTTAGTAATTAAACAAGCAGACAAGGAGGGAGGAGTTGTTCTGATGAATAGGGAGGATTACAATCTGGAATCACAAACTTATTAGGAGATATTAACCCATACACTAAACTCAGATCCAATCCTACTAAACAGTTTACTGAGGAGTTGAAAGGTCTCCTAGATAGAGGAAAAGATACAGGGATTTTAAACGAACAGGAATGCAGTTTTTTTGTACAATGATAAAGCAAAAATGCCAATATTCTATTTCCTCCCAAAGGTCCATAAAAGTTTAGTCAATCCCCCAGACAGACCTATTGTCTCGGGGATTGACTCACTTACAGCAAATCTATTGCTATATATAGATGGATTTCTACAAAAATATGTTATTAAACAGAAATCTTATTTAAGGGATAATATGGACATATTGAATATCTTGAACAAAACACAATGGGAGGAACACTTTATTATGGCTAGCTGTGACGTAAAGTCACTCTACACATCCATCCAACACACCAAGGGATGTGATGCTATTAAGCGAATCCTCCAACAGGATAAAGAATTACCTACACTTCAAATAGATTTTATTATTGATAGCATCAATTTTATCCTAAACCACAACTTTTTTTGGTATGATGGGGAGTTTTATGTACAGAACTGTGGACTGGCGATGGGGCCCAGGTTCGCACCGAGCTACGCCAACTTGTTCATGGCAGTCTGGGAAAGCGAACACATCTGGTCTGGAGACGACGAAGTTTACAGGGCCATATTTCCCTCTTTTCTGTCCTCCAACCCCCTCTCTCCCCCCCGTGTGCTGTAGGGGTATGTTATTGAAGGTCAGAGCTAGTGGGTTACACGAACCTACTAATATTGTTCTCTCCCCACAGGGTCAATATATATTGGTGTGTAGGGTACCCCTTTCCCGCATTTTCTATCCCTATGTGTAGTTACTTACTAGCAGGGACAGGTTTTGTGAGGCTCACACCACCATTGTTCTAACGATCTATGCATGTCAGCTGTACTAATATCTATGTGTGTTACTACAGTAATGATCACCAATGCCACTGTTTCACATTCTACCCCATTACTGATGCGTGGTATACAGTTAGCTAGCAATTACACACATTGAACTGCCTCTAGTGGATGTATATATTTTATATAGTGCTCCAGTGACGTCATCCATTTCAGTTAGCCTTCACTGCCTTACACCATAGGCATTGATTGTATGCTACCTGTAATCTACAGTGCTTTTGTTTAGTTTTCCTACTATTTTAGATCAACTATTTGGCAATTTGCCCCAATAGCACCATTTGTATTCGGTTCATTCCATTCACCATTTAATCTGGTACCATTTTTAACCATTATTAAGAAAGCATACTCAAACACTATTTATAGGTTTGGTTCAGATTATTCCTGTGTTGTTGCTGTTTTACTAGGGTGACTTACCCCTCAGATTTTGAGTGCATCAATAGGGCCTTATCTGTATGCTCTGTGTCTATACATCATACAGTGTTCTCTGTGTTCTGATTAGTCTCCTTGCCCTATTGCACCAGTCTGATTCAGTGATCCTAGCGGTCACACTAGGTCGAGCGGGTGCAACCCCCCTATTGCTCTCCAGTATTTCAGAAAATACTACCTTGGAGGTCCTTGCCTTAAGCTTTTGGCCTAGATCCCTGTAATCATTTTTTAGGACCCTCCATCTTTCTCTAACTTTGTCATTGGTGCCAACATGTACCAAGACCGCCGGGTCAATCCCAGCCCCCCCAACAATCTGTCTACCCGATCCGCAATGTGCCGAACCCGAGCACCCGGGAGACAACAAACTGTTCGGGTCATGCGGTCCCGGCAACAGATTGCCCTATCTACCTTCCTAATAATGGAGTCCCCTACCACCACAATCTTTCTTTGCATCTGAGCAACCTGAGTGCCTACTGTGCTGGAGGAACTATTCCCCTGGCTGCTAGAGGAATTAGTCTCCCCCAGCCTTGCCATTTCTGCCCCAACATTCCCAATATCTTCACTCAACATGGCAAATCTATTGGGATATGTCAGCTCAGAAACGACTTGCCTCTCCCTATTGCCCCTGCTTCCCCTTCTAACTGTCACCCAGCTACCTACCTGCTCCTCACTAACAGCAACTAAGCTACCTACCTGCTCCACACTAAAAGCGCCACCATCTGCACCACTAGTCGAAGCAAGGGCCTGCTCAGTGAGCTCTAATTCCCTTTCAAGATTGCCAATGTCCCTCAATATTGCAAGTTGCCTCTTCAGATCAGCAATCTCTGATTCTAAAGAGACCACCTGCTCACACTTCTCACAGCGGTATGCTCCTTAGAACAGCTGCTCCAAGTGCACATACATGTGGCAAGATGTGCATTGAGTGGCATTTTCAATCCTGCTCATTCTTGCCACTATGAAGTTTAGAAGTACTAACAGTAAACTGTACTTCAATAAACTATACCTTGTTTAACTGCTTCTGGTTCTAACTGTACACACTTTAACCAATCAGTACTTCAATCAACCACACAGATCAATCAGTACACGCAAGTCCAAGTTTCTTTATTTTGTACACCAACCTCTTGTGTGAATCAGTATCAAAAGCCTTTGCAAAATCCAAGTAGACCACATCAACTGCATTACCCTGGTCTAAATTCCTACTTACCTCCTCAAAGAAACAAATAGGGTTAGTTTGGCATGATCTATCCTTCATAAATCAATGCTGACTATTACTAATAATTTTGTTTTTCATTAGGTATTACTGAATATTATCGTGCATTAAACCTTCAAGTAGTTTCCCCACTGTTGAAGTCAGGCTTACAGGTCTGTAATTCTAGTTGTGATCTAGCTCCCTTTTTAAATATAGGCACCACAACTGCTTTACGCCAATCTTGTGGTACTGAGCCTGTGGAAATGGAGTCCTTGAATATTAAATATAATGGTTTGGCTATTACTGGGCTTAACTCCTTGAGAACTCTTGGATGTATGCCATCGGGGCCAGGTGCCTTATTTACTTTAATTTTTTCAAGCCACTTATGAACTTCTTCCTCTGTTAACCAATTGTTCATTAATATGGAGGTTGTGGCTTCCTCCTGCGGAACTACTATTCAACTTGATTCTTCCCTGGTAAACACAGAGGCAAAGAACATGTTTAATACCTCTGCTTTTTCCTTATTTCCAATAATCATCCTACCCATCTCACACTGAAAGGGTCCTGCATTTTCATTTCTCATTTTTTTGTAATTAAGGTACTTAAAGAACTTTTTAGGGTTGACCTTACTTTCTATTGCAATCCTTTTTTCATTATCCATTTTTGCTAATTTGATTGTCCTTTTGCAATTTTTGTTACATTCCTTATAATTCTGATACAATGTCTCCGTCCTTTCTAAACGCTTTCCTCTTCTTGTCCATTTCCTCCCCTACCTGTTTATTAAGCCACATTGGTTTTGACTTATTTCTTTTATACTTATTACCCAAGGGTATACACTGATAAGTGTGCTTTTCTAACAATGTTTTAATGACTGCCCATTTATCTTCTAAATGTTTCCCTGCAAAAACATCACCCAGTGTATTACTTGTAGATTAGACCTCAATTTATTAAAATCTGCCTTTCTAAAATTTAAGGTTTTTGTTGAACCCAAGTAATCTTTTTTTGATTTATTTCAAATGAGATCATGTTATGATCACTGTTACCCAAATGTTCCAGGACTTGAAAATTTGTTATTACTTCTTCATTGTTTGATATTATCAAATCCAGTACTGCCCCTCTCCTGTTTGGTTCCTCAATAATTTGGGTCATATAATTGTCTTTAAGCACCCCAAAAACCTATTTCCTTTTGTTGTAATGGTAATCTCATTTCCCCAATCTATGTCTGGATACTTAAAAACCCCATTATGCAAATAGGACCCAGTTTTGATGCCTTCTCCAATTGCAAAAGTATTTTAGCTTCCTCAATCTCACAGATATTTGGTGGTTTATAGCATATCCCTACCAACGTTTTCTTTATACTTTTACCTCCACTGCTAATTTTAATCCAGAAGGTCTCTACATTTTCATCATTCCCTTCATAAACATCGTCCCTAATAATAGGTTTTAGATCCGGTTTAACATATAAACATTCTCCACCTCCCCTTTTATTTGTTCGATCCTTCCGATAAAGGGAATAACCCTCTAAATTAACTGTCCATTCATGAGTTTCATCCCATGGTTCAGTAATGCCTATGATATCATACTGCTCCCTTGCAGCTACTGTATTAATTCAAGCTCCCCCATTTTATCTGTCAGGCTTCTTGCATTAGCAATCATACATGTCATTTTTTTTGAGCCTGTACTATTATCTTATCTGATCCTTCCTTTCTGCGCCCACTTGGTTTAGTCTTTAGAAGTTTTCTAGTATTATCTGAATTAACTTTGGGTGTCTCACTGCTTGTCAAACTCATACTTGCCCCCATTCTACCTCCATACCCCCTTGTATCCTCCTCTCTTCCATTTAGTTAATTATCTGTTTCATTCCCCTCCCCCCTCCATCCTAGTTTAAAATCTCCTCCAACCTTTTTAACATTCTCCCCTCTAGCACAGAAGATCCCTCTTCATTGAGGTGCAATCCGTCCCTAGAATATTGATGGCACCTCTCAGAAAAGGAGTCCCAGTGCTCTAAAAACCCAAATCCCTCCTTCCTGCACCACTTTCTTAGCCATGCATTAACCTCCCTAATCTCTGATTGTCTCCCTGCGGTAGCGCATGGCACTGGTAGTATTTCAAAAAATACTACCTTGGAGGTCCATGCCTTAAGCTTTTGGCCTAGATCCCTGAAATAATTTTTCAGGACCCTCCATCTTTCTCTAACTTTGTCATTGGTGCCAACGTGTACCAAGACCACCGGGTCAATCCCAGCCCCCTCCCCGCCAACAATCTGTCTACCCGATTTGCAAAGTTGGGGGTATTATATGTTGTTCTATGTGTAGGATTCGTCCCTAGCTATCTGCATTTCAAAAATTAGAGTGCTATCTCCCTCCTAACGCAAGTTAACCACTTAATTGAAAAGGCTCTGTGATGTCGTCTGCGGTTTGACTTATAGTCATTCTGGGGTTAGAAGCCGGCATACAATGTAGCAATTTTTGCCGGGATCAATAACCGCAGAAGCCCTTCTCCAATTGACCTTAATTGGATAAAGAGACCGCAGGATACATTGCTGCACTCCAGCACTTCAACTAGACCGCAAGCCACGTATCTACTTGAGTTTGTGGTTAAGGCTTTCTCTCAGTGTTCTGCGGTTTAAGAAGTGATTCAGGGCTTCAATGTAGCCGCTCACCGCAGGCACGCTTATGCAATTAACTCTTTGCACAGCGCTAGGAGCCCTTTTTGCTTAGCGGGCACATTCTACACATACAGTATATATTAACAGGACTGCAGCTAGGTTCTGAGCTGCAAAACTGACACTCCACTTTCACGGTATGACACAGGGGACATCACAGGTGATATACAGGGGAAACATGACATTATGGTGATCATACAGTTAACCCCTTCATCCCCAACAGGGTTAAGGGGCAACCAGCAGGGCATAATACCTTTATTATTAGCCTGGTTACCCCTTCACCATCACAGGCACCCTAGTATTAAGAATATGACTGAGTTTCTCGGGCAAACCTTCTGGTGGCCAGAGATCAGGAACAACGTCAATGACTTTGTCTCAGCCTGCATGGTATGCACACGAACCAAGGTGCAACTCTCTCTACCATGCGGGTTACTTAATCCCTTTCCCATTCCGTCCATGGTCACACTTGTCCATGGATTTCATTGTAGAGCTTCCCACCTCCCAGGGCATGTCAGTAATCCTGGGCGTGGTTGACCATTTCTCCAAGCAGGCACATTTTGTCTTTCTGAAAAAACTTCCCTCTGCTCAAGAGCTGACAGATTTTTGCATCAGGGAGGTATTCCGCCTGTATGGCTTACCAACACAGATTGTATATGACAGTGGATCCCAATTCATTGCAAGATTTTGGAAGACTTTTGTCGCTGTTTGGACATTGACCTCCATTTTTTCTCTGCCTAGCACCCACAGTCCAATGGTCAGACTGAGAGGACTAACCAGACATTGGAACTATTCCTCCGGTGCAATGTCTCCCAGCAGCAGGACCATTGGGTTGACCTGTTGCCTCTGGCAGAATTCGCCATGAATTTGCTATCTCAAGAGACTCTGAAGTGCTCTCCCTTCTTCACAGCATTAGGGTATAACCCAACTACCCTTCCCAGTGACTCCCCCATGGTAAGGGTTCCTGCAGCAGATACCAGGGACGATGACCTACAGCAGGGCTGAACAAACTGGGGCGTGACACTTTTTTTTGGAGGGGGGGGGGGGGGGTGCGAAGTTAACAGGGCCCCGTGCTGAGAGCTCGAGGCCTCTGTAAACACTTACCCAGCTTCATAGGATTAGGAGATATAGGAAATAACTCCTAGACTGGTGCTACTGGGTAATCAGACATGGGCAGAGTACCTTATTTGAAGCTGAGACAGTATATGTCATGAAAAATATGCCTCCGATTTAGCACAATAAACATGTAGGTATAAGCATCACAGTCCTGCTCACGAATGAAGCCCCTGGAGAGCCGATAGTGGAAAAAAGTACTGTGCAATAAAGGGTAGGTGATGAAGGTAACAACACTCACCCATGGTATGCACAGGTGTAGTCCCGATGGCATAGGCGGCTGGAGCGGTGTAGATACAAAGAGGCTTGTAGAGGTCCATGATCTCAGCCCGGCGTGCTTCAGTCAATGGTGTATGGGTCGCAGAGGTAGAAAACTGATCACTGCCAAAGGATAGGGCTGGAAGCTCGAGTACAATACAAAAAAAGTTTATTGATGCATAACAGCAAGTAGGCTAAAAAGGTCCTCTGACGCGTTTCACACCCGGAGGGTGCTTTCCCAGCTTCAGTCACGCATCTCTATGGCAAAGCGGCATCAAATGACGCTCGTTGCCATGGAGGCGTGACATCAAATGATGCAGTGGGTCACGTGACGTCAATGACCCTGCAGCATTATTTGACGCAACATTAGAGGTGAGGGCGGTGCGACCGAGGAGGAGAGCAGGCAGGGGGGGGGGCACAGCGCAGGGTGTTTGCGCACCCTGATCTACAGGATCTCTGGAAGGGCAAACAGGCGACTCTTCCCACAGCAACTGAAACTCAGAAGAGAAATGGAGACAAACATAGAAGGCCTTCCCCTGATTATCAAGTCAGTGATGAGGTCTGGCTCTCGACGCGAAATATTAGTTTACGACAGCCGTCCGCAAAATTGGGACCGCGTTTTTATCGGTCCTTAAAAGTTTTCCAGGATAGTGAACAAAGTATCTGTCCAGCTGGAGCTTCCACCATCACGAAAGATCCCCTTCACCTTCCATGTATCCTTGTTGAAACCGGCCACCCAGGACTGGTTTTCCAGAACTCGACCCCCTTTCGCTCCTGTTTCCGTGGATGGACAATCGGAGTTTCTCATCTAGAAGATTTTGGACTCTTGAATCTCTGATTGACTTGAAGGGGTATGGTCCAGAGGAGAGGAGTTGGGTCAAGGCTTCGGATGTCCGCTCCCCTGCCTTGGTCAAGGAATTTCACAAGGGTTTTCTTACCAAACCTGCTCCTGGGCATTCGGAGTCTGCTCCTAAAAGGGAGGATTCTATAAGGATCCCTCAACAGGGCCACCAAGACAGGACATCTGCCTCTACCAACATGGTCACCTAAGCAGGAACTCAGCCTCATTCTGGACTTACTACCTACACCTGCCTGCTCCCTTTATAAGGCTTCATTCCCCGTTTTTCCTGGCCTGTGCAAGGTTCTGCTAACGTTGTTCCCTGATGGAGGCTTTGTCCTGCCTATCTTGCTCTTTGCCTATCGTTGATGACCTTGGAACTGTGACCCCTACTACTCTGCCTTCTCCAGCCCTGACCCCGGAACAGTGACCACATTTTAACAGGGGCACACTTTAACTGTGCATGCAAAGTCTTGTATATTATGTATACCCTGTTCATTTAAGTAACTGTATTTGTAACAATGTATAATTTGTCATTTTAACTCTATGCCCAGGACATACTTGAAAACGAGAGGTAACTCTCAATGTATTACTTCCTGGTAAACATTTTTATAAATAAATAAATACATTTATCCTGCCTTCTCCAGCCCTGACCTCGGACCCAGACCGTACTACTCTACTCTCCAGGATGTGGATCCCAGGTATGGGTCAGTCTCTACTCTCCACCTCTGCCTAGAGGGTCTGTCTCGCAGACAGTACACAGCGACGTACACGACTGTAACAGAGAAGAGCCACCAAATTAATAAAATAGATGAATAATCTGATTTATGAGGAAAGGCTAGCTAAATTAGATTTATTTACAATAGGAAAAAGGTGTCTAAGAGGGGATAAGATAACTATACACAAACATACACTGGCGACACACTTTATTCGAGCTCGGCTAGTCCCACGAATACGGGTATACCCGGGTGTATTGAGGTTTGTGACTGTTTTCTGCCCGAGTGCATTGAGTTATTTTCCGGCAGGGATTGAAGCATTTTATTCCCGTTGGCTGCAATACTGCACAGTACATATATATATACTGCATTACAATTCATGAATTTATGCCATCTGGTAGACACGCGAAGCATTGCAGCCTATTAAATCCTAATCATTATCATTTAACAGATCAGCCGCCCATCAGCCAGGCATGAACCCAGGCTGGGAAGGCAAATGCAACGGGGCTTGTCAGAGGTGAGGAGCGGCGCATTCCAGGTATCTGCCAGGTACATACCGGGTATTTGCTCGAATAAAGTGTGTCGGTGCAGTACAGTATTTAGGGACAATACAAGGAGCTTTCAAAAGAACTATTCATCCCAAGGACAATACAAGTTACATGGGTCATCCCTTAAGGTTTGCGTAAAGGAGAATGTGGAATTCATTAACAATGGAGACTGTGATGGCAGATACAATAGATATCTTCAAAAAAAGGTTTGACATCTTTTTAGAAAGGAAAAGTACACATGGAAAGGATGTTGATCCAGGGAGTAATCTGATTGCCAATATTTGAAGTAAGGAAGGAATGTTTCTTTCCCTTTATAAGATATTATTAGATGATATTTCACTGGGGTTTTTGTTTGTTGTCCTCTGGATCAATATATTGTAAATACAAATATAGGATAAAGTATCTGTCATCTAAATTTAGCATACAGTACCGACACACTTTATTCTCGCTCGGCTAGTCCCGCGAATTCGGGTATACCCGGGTGTATTCAGGTTTCTGATCGTTTTCTGCCGGAGTGCATTGCGTTATTTTCCCGGCAGGGATTTAAGCATTTTATTCCGGCTGGCTGAAATACTGCAATGCCGTGTAAATACACATGGGGGCGCTTGCGAGCTGTTCTCTTTGAAGCCGTCCCCTATAATGAATTGTAATGCAGTATATATACTGTATATATATATACTGTATAACAACAACCTCTATAAGCCCTAACATACAGTACTGTACACATACAGTACTGTATATGCACATACATAAATGATACTACTGTATGGGCGGCGGGGGCGAGATGTGTTTGCAGCAGAGAGAGATCCGCTGCTCTCTCTCTGCGCAAACATCCGCACATTAAAAATTATTTTAAATACATTTTTATTGATAATGTAGATGTGCAGGGGGTCTCCGGAGCTGAACCGCGTTGGTTTCAGGTCTGGGGACCCCCTGCTCCCCGAGATACAGCCCCCTTTATGAGGTGCTGGTATCCCTCTGCTTGGTTTAAAGGGCCCGACCACGTGATCGCGGCCTGTAAACCAAGCAGAGCAGAGGGATACCGGCACCCCCTAAAGGGGCCTGTATCTCGGGGGGCAGGGGGTCCCCAGACCTGAAACCTGTGCGCTTCTGCTCTGGAGACCCTCTGCACATGTACAGTATCAATAAAACACATACAATATACAGTATAAATAAACACTCGTTCTTTACCTTAGCGGCTATGCGCTATGGTAAAGAAGCATCATTTCTGTATTTTAATAATATTGTACAGTGAGCAGGGGGTTCCCTGAGCCAGAAATTAATGCTCAGGGACCCCCGCTGCTCCTGCTCAATATTATTAAAAATACAGAAATGCTGCGTCATTACCATAGCGGATAGCCGCTAAGGCAATGAAGGGGTTAACCCACCGTGCCCGCTTTATTGTGTGTAGTGGGGATGGGTGAGGGGGGTATTTGGCCCTTGGTGTGAGTTTAGGACTTGCGGGAGGGGGGGGGGTTGCGGGTGCACTTAACCCCTTCACGACCGTAGCAGTTAATACCGCTACGGTCATGAAGGGGTTAAGCCCTCCCGCTACCCCCCCCCCCCGCAAGCCCTAAACAACCATCGTTGGGGCTAATACCCCATTCACCCACCCTCCCGCTACCCACAATAAAAAAATACACACACACAGCAGCCGCCAAAAAATAAATAAATAAATTTAAATAAATAAATAAATAAATGACAATAAATACATTTGAAATACATTTTTATTGATAGTGTAGATGTGCAGGGGGTCTCCGGAGCTGAATCGCATTGGTTTTAGGTCTGGGGACCCCGTGCCCCCCGAGATACAGGCCCCTTTAGGGGGTGCCAGTATCCCTCTGCGTTTAAAGGCCCCGATCACGTGATCGCGGCCTGTAAACCAAGCAGAGCAGAGGGATACCGGCTTGGCTTGGTATTGGCTATGTCTTGTGTGGGCAAGAGAAGGAAGGAAGGCACTGGCGACGGACACTTCGTATTGATGAGGTCAGTAGTACTTTATTTATTTGTATATGCTAGTTAATGTTTTTAATAATGGGCAATTAATCTATTATCCATATCTGGATAATAGTTATTTTGCACATTATTGTACTGTAGGTGTTGGGGGGGAGGGTGTATGTATTGAATGTATAGGCCAGGTTTATTTTTTTTACATTCAGGGTTTGATTCCGTGGTTCTGCGTGGGGCCTATGGAGACCACCTCTGGGTATTCTCGGGTATCCCAAGGGTTTCAGGCTGGTGGTTCCACGGGTGACACATGCGGGGATGATGATGTGTGGTCCCACTTCTGTGGGGGCACCGCGGACCCGTAGTCTGCGGGGATGACGATGTGTGGTCCCACTTCTGTGGGGGCACCGCCGACCCGTAGGTACGGGGATGATGATGTGTGGTCCCACTTCTGTGGGGGCACCGTGGACCCGTAGTGAGCACCCGTGAGTTCCCCAGACCCCCATGGGAACCACCCGAGGCCCCGCAGACACCTGTGGGTTTGACCCGGGGCTCCCAGACATCCTTGGGCCTACCGTGGGGACCCAATTGTGGCTCACGGTGACCCAAGGAGACCACCTGGGCGCCATGGTGCTGGCAGGATCCACCAGCAGGCCTCCAGAACCTGTGTAAAAAGGGCTGCTGGTAAACTGTAGGTCTGTCCAGGTGCCCTGCCAGCCCACCGGGGACTAGCGTGGGGCTGCGTTATGAACACTGTATGTAAAAGAATAAATCTTGTATTTATGGGGGGGCACAGGGGGTGGGTAATGTATTTAATAAATATAATGCTGTTTATTGTGGGTCATTGTACTGTTTTTATTGTGGGGACTGGGGGTGGGGTGTTTCCACAACGGTATGTGGGTAGGCCTCCCTTGTGGGTACTGACTGGGTGGTTAGGCCTCACGGGGGGGGGGGTTAGTGTGGGGGGGTATGTAGGCATCCCGAGTGGTGGGTGAGGGTGGGTTAACCCAATCATGACTGTAGCGGTTAATAACCGCTATGGTGATTAAGGGGTTAGGGGACATTACTTTGTATGTTTTAATTTTTGTGTCTGTTTTGCAGAAGCGGAGGGGCCATGGCCAGGATGGGGGGGGGGGGGTAACGGTACAGTATGTGGGTAGGGGGTGAGGGTGGTTAGACCTCACAGTACAGTATGCACATTGGGTCCCCCCCCCCTCCCCACATTTACATACACTGCACGACATCAATGCAGGGAGGGAGATTTACTGGTAAGGAAGGCTTTAGGCCTTTATATCTCTCTCCCTTCAGTGTAATCTGTTTAACAGACACATTAGGGGGGAAGGGGCTTTAGGCCTTTATATCTCTCTCCCTTCATTGTAATCTGTTTAACAGAAACATTAGGGGGGAAGGGGCTTTAGGCCTTTATATCTCTCTCCCTTCAGTGTAATCTGCTTAACAGAAACATTAGGGGGGAGGGGGCTTTAAACAATGCTGTGTATAATGTATAAGGTTTTTTACAATTAGATAGATGTAATCCTTGGTATTGTAAGGGTTAGCTTTGGTTTTAAATTGTGTTTTCTGGTTGGTACTTACAGTATATATTGATTTATATTTGAGTATACAATGTAAATGCAATGTACTGTGTGGATTGGAATGTTATGTTTTATATTGTAAAATCAGTTAGGATTATTAAATGGATTATTATTATTATTGTCTGTACTGTATAGAGAAGCGTTATTTATAGGACAGTATGATTTTGATAACCATTCTACATGTTTTTGTATATTGGTTCATCATCTGTGTGTATATACTGTATACTGTATACTGTATATATATATATATATATATATATATATATATATATATATATATATATATATATATATAGTATATACAGTATATATATACACAGTATATACTGTATATGTATAGGGATTGTTATTATATATATACTGTATATATATATCCAGTATATATACAGTATATACTGTACAGTATATATTTATTTCTCTTCATGTATTTATTTATTTATTTAGATTTATTTATTAATTGTGGGGCTGCTGTGCGTGAATTTTTTTTATTGGGGTGAGGGGGGTGTTTGGCCCTTGGTGTGAGTTTAGGACTTGCAGCAGCAGCACAATTAATAAATAAATCTAAATAAATAAATAAATAAATGACAATAAATACATTTGAAATACATTTTTATTGATAGTGTAGATGTGCAGGGGGTCTCCGGAGCTGAAGCGCACAGGTTTTAGGTCTGGGGACCCCCTGCCCCCCGAGATACAGGCCCCTTTATGGGGTGCCGGTATCCCTCTGCTCTGCTTGGTTTACAGGCCGCGATCACGTGATCGGGGCCTTTAAACGCAGAGGGATACCGGCACCCCCTAAAGGGGCCTGTATCTCGGGGGGCAGTGGGTCCCCAGACCTAAAACCTGTGCGCTTCAGCTCCGGAGACCCCCTGCACATCTACACTATCACTAAAAATGTATTTCAAATGTATTTATTGTCATTTATTTATTTATTTATTTAAATTTATTTATTTATTTTTTGGCGGCTGCTGTGTGTGTGTATTTTTTTATTGTGGGTAGCGGGAGGATGGGTGAATGGGGTATTAGCCCCAACGATGGTTGTTTAGGGCTTGCGGGGGGGGGTAGCGGGAGGGCTTAACCCCTTCATGACCGTAGCGGTATTAACTGCTACGGTCGTGAAGGGGTTAAGTGCACCCGCAACCCCCCCCTCCCGCAAGTCCTAAACTCACACCAAGGGCCAAATACCCCCCTCACCCATCCCCACCACACACAATAAAGCGGGCACGGTGGGTTAACCCCTTCATTGCCTTAGCGGCTATCCGCTATGGTAATGACGCAGCATTTCTGTATTTTTAATAATATTGAGCAGGAGCAGGGGGGGTCCCTGAGCATTAATTTCTGGCTCAGGGAACCCCCTGCTCACTGTACAATATTATTAAAATACAGAAATGATGCTTCTTTACCATAGCGCATAGCCGCTAAGGTAAAGAACGAGTGTTTATTTATACTGTATATTGTATGTGTTTTATTGATACTGTACATGTGCAGAGGGTCTCCAGAGCAGAAGCGCACAGGTTTCAGGTCTGGGGACCCCCTGCCCCCCGAGATACAGGCCCCTTTAGGGGGTGCCGGTATCCCTCTGCTCTGCTTGGTTTACAGGCCGCGATCACGTGATCGGGGCCTTTAAACGCAGAGGGATACCGGCACCCCCAAAAGGGGCCTGTTTCTCGGGGGGCACGGGGTCCCCAGACCTAAAACCAACGCGATTCAGCTCCGGAGACCCCCTGCACATGTACACTATCAATAAAAATGTATTTCAAATAATTTTTATTGTGCCGATGTTTGCGCAGAGAGAGAGCAGCGGATCTCTCTCTGCTGCAAACACATCACACCCCCGCCGCCCATACAGTAGTACAGTATCATTTATGTATATGCATATACAGTACTGTATGTGTACAGTGCTGTATGTTAGGGCTTATAGGGGTTGTTGTTATACAGTATATATATATATATATATATATATATATATATATATATATATATATATATATATATATATATATATACAGTATATATACTGCATTACAGTTCATTATAGGGGACGGCTTCACAGAGAACAGCTCGCAAGCGCCACCATGTGTATTTTCACGGCATTGCAGTATTTCAGCAAGCCGGAATAAAAAGCTTAAATCCCTGCCGGAAAATAACGCAATGCACTCTGGCAGAAAACGATCAGAAACCTGAATACACCCGAGTATACCCGAATTCGCGGGACTAGCCGAGCTCGAATAAAGTGTGTCGCCAGTGTACAGTTTGTGGAAGAAACTCAATCTTCAAAGTGTACTCCACAATATATTACTTGTTGTATGTACAAAACAATAGGGAACAACACTTATATCTTAACCCCCTAGACTCAACTGAGAGAGAAGAGATATACCTATATGTAACATCTTAACCAATTAATTATAACAGTAAATACATATTAGATAAGGAAGTGTTTAAGTTCCCAATCCAGATTCATACCCCCGGGTGCAAGAGACCCGAGGGTATAAATCCAAAACATCTCCCTTTGGTTGAGGCGTGCCTCCCTATTCCCACCTCTAATGGGTTTAGGTATATGTTCTAAAGCGCTAAAGGAAAACGTCTCAATAGAGACTTGAGGACATTGTTTAAAATGTCTTGATACAGGATATTTGTCGTTTTTTTCTTTATTGTTCTAAGGTGTTCTGAGATCCTGATTTTTAATGGTCTAATTGTTCTCCCAATATACTGTAAGGAATCCGCTCCGCGGTTTACTGGTTGCCTTACCTTGCAGACCGGTGCAGTTCTGGAACAGCTCTCCTGATGTTTGCTGCAGCCTGGATTCACTCACCAAAGCTATACACACTCCCTCTGGTATCTACTGCAGCTGTGCAGCCTATCACTGCAACCTAGACTTGCATTCACTCATTGGAGCAGTACCTTCACACCCCCGCTGGGGATTGGCCCGCTGGCCTTTAAGTACTGCTTTCCCACAATGCTCCTTGCCGAGCATAGTCCTAATTGGATGTCACTACTGTTTTGCCACAAGCTCTCGCTTGTTCTCCTATGCTGATACCAGGTTCCGCCCTGCGTCCTTCAGCTTCCTTCAAGCCGCTTGTTCTCCTATGCTGATACCAGGTTCCGCCCTGCATCCTTCAGCTTCCTTCAAGCCGCTTGTTGTCCTATGCTGATACGGAGGTTCCGCCCTGCGTCCTTCAGCTTCCTTCAAGCTCCCGCTTGTTCTCCTGTGCTGAAGCGGAGGTTCCGTCCTGCGTCCTTCAGCTTCCTGTTATCCTGTGCTGAAGCAGAGGTTTCGTCCCTGCGTCCTTCAGCCTCTTGGTTTCCTGCACTGAAGCGGAGGTTTCCCTGTGTATCTACAGCTTCCTGGTTCCTGGGGCCTACTCTTTCCCTAATCTAGAGAGGCCGTGTCCTGGTTCCTGCACTGTTACAGAGGATTCCCCAGCCGCTCAGGACTCTTGCGCTGTAGCACTGGTGCACCCATGCAGCAAAGCGGTGTGCTACTCTGGTCTGCCTACCATCTCCTGTGACCAGTACCATGGGCCATGGTCGTCGCTCGCGCAGAGGCCAACCCCGCGCTCCTAAGCTGAAGCAGGGCTCTCCTGACTACCTGTTGCCGAACTCTTGCCTGAACAATGTTTATCCTGATGTCTCCTGTCCTGACCCTGGCTTGTACAACGACGACGCTGTCTTCTCCTTTCCTGATCCTGCTACGTATGACAACGAACTGCGCAATCCGGATCAGCCTGCGCGGTCTCAGGTCGGTGCTTTTACAACCCCACCTCAGCCACGCGGTCCGACCCTGGTTTGTGGCGAGCAGAACCCTGACATATACAAGCTGCCACAAGCACATTTCAAGAGATATACAGTATCACGTAATGGCTATTGCAAGTCATAAAGCTTTGTAGTCTGAAATGAAAGCCTGTAGTGTTACACGTGATATTTTTGATCTGTGTGGCATACTTGCAGTAATAACAATGACTATAGCGGAAGAAACCTTTAATGATATTGACAGGGGTACTACTTTTTTTGTAAGGGAACAGGCTAGGTGAGAGGTGTGAACCCAATGTCCTAGCCTTTCTGTAAACAAATTGTGGTTTCAAATCTTTTAGTTTATTTAGATCATGGTCTAACTCGAGGATACCTCAATGCATATTAATAATAGTATGGATCTGGTTAGATTGTCTATTAAAAGTTGAAATGAATAATGGAGAATCGCATATGTGTTTCAACAAGGTTCTATGAGACATATTGCATGCGCATAAAATAAAAACAGTATGAAAAGAAGAGCAAGCCTAGCAAAAGTATTGATTTATAAATAATACATATAGAAATGTGATGACACGCATATACGTTTCAACAAGGTTCCATTTTGACATACTGTACACGCATGAGCGGAAAAAAATATTTTACATTCGGAAGAAGCGACAATGTCTTTTTGTATTACTTCTTTTCCCTTTATTATCCTATACACTGTATGTGTCATCATATTTTTAATCTGTGTCTAGCTAAGGAGCCTCAGAAAGGACTTCTTTCCCATGTACACTATAAACTCGTAACGTAAATCTTCAAATTACAATTACACTCACACTTGATGAAGTGTACGGCAATAAAAGACTGGTTGAATTGCCTTTTCCCTCTACTAGACAAGTATTTTATATATTGAGCATCGCTTCATACTAGTCATGTGTGTCCCAACACATGATGGATCATTAATTCAAACGATTGATTTTGGAACTGCAAACATATATTACAAACATCAAGTATTAGTATGCAAGTTATTTGGACACCTGTAGTACTGTATGTATATATTTTAATTCCCCATTTATCCTTCACTTGTTTTGTTATTGGTGCATGGAGCACTTATTGACTGGCTATGATCCGCTGTTCAGCGGTCATTGGGTACATCCAGTAACCACCCCCACCTCAGGAGTATAAAGGATATCCTATGTGTATACAATGAGCACCTCCTACCTTGAAAAAGCATGAGTACCCGAGTGCGAAACGTACGTCGGGCATGACGTCATCGCGTTGATGTCTGTGGAGGAAGTGGGCAGAATTTTTCCTGTTCTTTTTGTAGCGGGTCGTATGGCGTTTTAACAATATTACTATATTACCCATGGGGGGCTGCAATTACATATAAGTTGTTATACTGGCAGTTTGAACTACTTTTTACTTGGCAGAGATACATGCTTTATCCAGTTACTCTGTCTTAGTAACATTGCTGTTCTCACTTAGTTTACAGCTAAGGGGAGTGTTCGACATCTTTACTTTGGCCTCTTGCCACACAGCCGCTCTGCCTCATATGTTGGTTTATTGCCTTTGGATATTTTGTTGCCTTTATGCAGCTACAAGTGGAGATGACTGTTTCACTTCTCTAATGAGATCTGTTGATAAGTAAAAACTATGTGTCTTGTACTGCAACACTGCATTTATTTGTTGCTCACCACGTTATACTATTTGGTCAATATTATATGTAGCACTACTACTCTACTAGAATGATTTATAATTACCAATTCAACATTATATACAAATGAGTTTTGCACAGTACTGCTTGGCTAATCCAAGTTCCCTCATCGGATTATTTATTGTGCCATATACGTACGTTTCGCACTCGGGACTCATGCTTTCTCAAGGTAGGAGGTGCTTGTTGTATACACATACAGCTGTGCCAGCCTTTATTCTAAAGCGGCCGAAGCCGAGCCGCTCTGATAACCGCAGCCAGACGCGCTCTGTTTTCCAACCGTTTTGAAATTGACTTTTTTTCCCATCGGTGTTTCGATATGTTTGCGATCAGTATTTTAGCATTGTCTGCAATACCGTCTAGAAACTCAAGTAGCCGATCGCGAGCTGTTGTCTTCAAAGTCTAATAGCAATTCAACCTACAGCCGTACATTTCTGTATACTGTTGTATACATTAGTATGTATACAGTAGTAGGAGGCTCCTTAGCCATACACATAAAAAATATGAGGACACATACAGTACTGTACTGTATACAGGATACTAAAGGGAAAAGAAGTACAGTATTACAAAAATATAATGTTGCGTCTTCTTCCGAATATAAAATATTTTTATCCTGGATTATCCCGCTACTTCTACTTCTACATTTCTACTTCTTATCGAATCTTGTCCTTTATCGTCGCTACATTGATGATATATTTTTCATTTGGAAAGGGGGAGAAGACACTTTAACAGAATTTATTGAGAAAATGAATGTAAACACATATAATTTGAAATTCACGAGTGAATGGGATAACAAACAAGTGAACTTTCTAGATTTAACCATCTATATAGAGAATGACGTGATAGACAAAAACATACTTCAAAGACACAGACAAAAATAATTTCATTAGAAGAGACAGTTGCCATCTACCGAGGTGGATGGATAACGTGCCCTCAAGCCAGTTCACACGAATAAGGAGAAATTGTACTGACAAAGAACAATTTGAGATACAATCTGAAAAAATCCAAAATAGATTTCTGGAAAAGAAATATCGAAGGGAAACCATCCATATGACAAGGGATAGGGTAGGAGAACTCCAGAGAAGCGATTTATTAACACCGAAACAAAAGGATAAAAATATAAACAATAGGTTTGATTTCGCGTTCCTTACTGGATACAATAGAGAAGCAGGGAAGATTAGGAGCATAATAACAAAACATTGGGACATCCTTAAAAACGACCAAGTTCTTGGCCCAAACATTCCAGAAAGACCTAATGTAATTTTCAAAAAAGCCAACAATCTTAAAAACAAACTGGCCCCTAGTGCGCTCAGAGATATTAAATCTAAAGATAATGACTGGCTGAACAGGAAAGGTTTTTTTGGTTGTAAAAGCTGTAAGGCCTGTCAGTTCAAGTCACCAAATCAGACTCAATTCAGTTCTAATGTCACAGGCGAAATATTCAATGTTGAAACATTCATGACTTGCAGGACAGATCATGTAGTCTATCTGCTAGAATGTTCCTGCAAGTTACAATACATAGGCAAGACAATCAGACCCATAAGAACCAGGATGATTGAACACCTGAGTGGCATAAAGAGAAAACTGACAAATCACAGTATACAAAATCATTTTCTAGAGTTTCATGGTGGAGAACCGACAGGTCTGCAATTTAAAGCCATTGAACATGTGCTACCGCACTGGAGGGGAGGCAATAGGGGATCAGAATTACTCAAAGAGAGACATTCTGGATCCACCACCTCAAGACACTGACTCCTAGAGGTTTGAATGCAGAAATTGATCTTACACTGTTTTTTAAATGAATTATGTTCCTCATTTCTAACTACATCTCCTCTTTTTCCCTGCTTCTCTCCCTTACTTGTCTTTCAGATAAATATTAATATGAATAAATTGTATCTATGTCTGTGTTTTACATGCCAATTATGTTCGATTCGTGTGCTCAATGTATTATCAATACGGTGTCTGGCTAATAAGACAAATATGAGATAAATGTGTCTACTATTGACGCGCGTATTTTCTGTGTAAATGAAATGTCATTATAGCGATTCTCCATATTCAATCATACACCAACATCCTATATATTCTGGATATATCACTTAACACATATAAGGGTGATTTATAGTCTCTCTTCCTTGCCCCAAACAAATAGACATTTGGTGCTGAAGCTGCTTCTATAATATGAGGACAATACCTACGGATATAGAATATATACATCTTTTCACATATAAAAACCATAGCTCTAGAATCAATGTCCGATAATTTATGCATGATTAAATTGAAGATCAGATCATAGAAATAAACAGCGACAAATAGAAAATAGATGATTTATTTAGACATGCATATATCTTTACTATTAACATTGCCTCCTAAAACTCCACAGGGCAATCAGAATTAGAATAATAAATACTATATTGTGTAAACAATCATAAGATAGAAATATACTGAATTATTACATAATATTAAAAAGTAACATATATATGTCTCCTTAACCCCCCTGTTCCGCAAGAGTCCTGTATATATATTTTTTTTCTCCTTAGGACCAAGACTGTTCAGATATTAATTATTGTTAGGACCTCTGTTGGCCTTTAGATATATTTATTGTGCTCCAGTATGTCAATTAGAATAAAGACTACACATATGTAAATAATCATGGTTGTCACCTAAATCCGATTTAATGTCAGATCACTAATTATTGACTAATGACATTTCATAAATCTTACTCCCCATATAGGGGAATGTATTGTAATTGTAATATTAATATTATGCACTACCATACTTTCTCTGATGTGCTGCTTGTAATACTCTGCTTAAAATATTGTATCTCTCTCTATGTGTTACAAACACATATTAATTGCCATTCCCTTAAATATGTTAAATGTCTTATGTTGTGTATTGATATATATCCCAATGCCATCAGAGCGGATTAGCATATTTAAATGTTTAATGGACTAATTAGTTAATTAAATATGTGAAAGGGTATATAAGGGTCATCTGTATACCATTACACACACTCCTGACAAAGCCGATAACAGTTCCTGCTAGCTGGGCGAAACGCGTTGAGTGGACCTATTTTGATCTTGGAGGCGATCCGTAGCCCACTATCCCTGCAGCCGTGACGTTACATTCATCGCCGGGCACAAGGAGGGAAGCTCTGACTCCGGATATCGAGCAGTGGAAGCCAGCTGAACCTAAGGGAGGCGGTGAGCAGTACAGCGAACCTCCAATTTCACCATTTGTGTGATACATGCTTGTTTTATATTGGCACATTGTAAGTGCGCATTTTTATACCGTGTTTTTTACATAAAGGAATTTATATCAGTCTGATCGCACTATGTAGTTTTCTCTCTCACCCTACACATATACCATCGTTGACGGAGCCTTTGAGGGGGATCCTGACCACACCATTCCATATGTGTAGCAGCCCAAATTGCAAACTGCCTTTTATTCACTGATATCCTGTGACTAGACAAGACATACAAGCCAAGAAATCATCACACATTTTATTAATTGATTTCTTATACATCTGCACTTATTTGTGTGTTTTCTGTTTTATTTTCCCTATGTGCTCCCCCTGGATTGTTTGAGAAATTGCCTAAACCTTGGAACCCGTGAAACAGGTCCCACCAGAGGGTTTGAGCTGGGTGTTAAGATCCTTATTTTCATTATATTATTTTACACCATTTTTAAGCTGTTCACGCCTTTATATCACTTTTTCACAGGATACTGTATGCGTGTCATCACATTTCTATATGTATTATTTATTAATCAATACTTTTGCTAGGCTTGCTCTTCTTTTCATACTGTTTTTATTTTATGCGCATGCGTGTATGTCTCATTGGAACATTGTTGAAACACATAGGCGTGTTACAGTATCACATTTCTGCGCATTAAGCATTATGATGACCTGTTGAAAATATTTATTTGAACTGATAATCCATCATACAGCGCTCTCCCCCTCGTCCCCGCACACACACAAGGCTAAAGTATTTCTACTTCTTATCTATACCTCTCCCACACCATTCTTTTGTAATGGGTGGCTTTCTGGCTGTAATCTTCCTGAGCTTGTCATCACATTTATGCGCATGCGTGTATGACTTCCCATTCAATTAGAATTTAAAGTCTGGAAAAAAATAAATAATAATTTCTCGACATTTGCCTGCATAACAATTCTTGCTATTCTGAGAATCAATCACTACTGTAGCTTTTTAATGCTACACTAGTCATGTACTGTATGTACTTTATGAGGTGGGTGGCATACTGTGATTTTTATTTGGGGGTGTGTGGGGTTCAAAACATTATGATGACCTGTTGAACATATTTATTTGAATTTATAATCCAGCATACAGCGCTCTCCCCCTCCCCCCGCACACACACAAGGCTAAAGTATTTCAACTTCTTATCGACACCTCTCCCAAACCATTCATTTGTATTTATTTGTATTGGAGAGAATGACTCCTCCATCCACCTCCCAACCCCGAAGCCATTCATTAAAATCTTTGAGGCTTTGTTTACGGTTAAGCATGCACACATGTGATAATCCCTTCTCGAATGACTTATCCGCGCACATACTGGTACCAAGAGCATTTCAAGTTTAAGGGCCTTACAACGTGAATAGAAATGTTTATCCACACATTCCAGAATTTAATATGTTAATCTGATAAGCCCTTCCTTCTTGGCAACTAGTGTAGCCCACCCCTAACCACTTCAAAGTGAAGTTAATTAAAGTTCAAAGAAAAAGAAAGAGACAATCTGATTTTAAATATTTTTATTTTTATTTTATCAGAATGAAAAATACAAATAATTATGAATAATACAAATTTTATCTTTCTAATACAAATTCTATCTTTATCTTCTTTGTAATGGAAGCACCAGTCGTCACTTCAGCAGCTACCTGACATTGACATCATGAAAATGGATAATCATGGAAGAATTAAAAATACAAATAATCATGAATGATACAAATGTATAATAATAAAAACAGTAATAAAAATTATCAGTCTTTATCTTCTTCGTCATGGCCGCTTTGCATTCTGTAGTTCATTGAGAGAGGTTGGGTTTTGTGTAAATTATGACTGTTGATACACTATACACACAGTTCACTAATTTTACACATGATAGCCACCCCACTCCCCCCGCCCTTTTTTAATGCAGCTCTCTCTGAAAAGAAAAGAAAAAATGAGTGCAGTTAAGTGCATATAATGGCATTGTGTACAGTATCACTACTCCATATTGGTCTATGCAGTTACTACTGGCAAAGTACTGTATACTGGAACTCTATACTACATTATATCTACTGTATAACTACTGTACAGTACTTTGTAACAAGATTTGTAGTGCAGCTCTCTCTGAAAAGAAAAGAAAAAATGAGTGCAGTCAAGTGCATACAGTATACTGTAAAACAATCTGTGCCATACTTACCTGTATCATACTTGGTGTACCTGTACTTACCATACAACAGAACTGTACTGTACCTTACTACCTTCCTGATGCATGCCCATTACGCTCTATCACAATGGGCAACACAGTCGCAATATGATCTATATATTTATTACATCTTTCGACGGTGAGTACATTGTTCCAAAAACTCAGTATGCCATCCGCCAATTCATCCTTTTTTGAGGTTTTCACCACTTTCGGATAGGATCCTTCAGCTGATGCCATACCATTTCAATAGGATTGAAGTCTGGCGGTCTGTCATTGGAGGGGGTCACAGCAGGTACTGGGCTGATTAAAGTTGTGATATCAGTGACTACTAAGGAGCCATTGTTGATGACATCTAGAGTGGAGGACAACTTTAATCAGCCCAGTACCTGCTGTGACGGCCGTGGAGCAGATGCTTTTGCTGTGAATACCTTGTCTGACCCTATGACCCAGGGTGGTCTGAATGCTCACAAACAAAGGCACTTATGTAAGTGGAATACTTTGTGTTTTTAACATTAAAAACAGTACTATACTATTTTGCTTTCCCCTTTTTTTGTATATGGAATTTCCCCCCTCTATGTGGATCTGGAGTACCTGTCTGGAGACATAAGTTGGTAACCTTGAACAACCAGAACGCTTTCATTTCACGTTAAACACGTGAGTGCAAATTCTATAGAATTTCCAGCATTGAAGCTATTTTGTTGGAATAGACAATATTGCACTATTTTGTGTTTCTACTTTCTTTTCCATGTCCTGATGTGATTTGCGCACCTGTTTCTCCTTCGTTATATAAATATACAGCGATATAAATTATAATAGATATATATACAGTATATACTGTAACATTATAGTATAATATTACTGCTACTTTATGTGTGTGTGTCATACTGTTTACAGTAAACTGTATACTGTGTACTGCATTGGGGTTGTGAGTGAGTGAGTCATAATGAGTAATAATGTAGTGAGTGATATTTAAGGAAAGAGGTGCAACATACAAAAAAATTTATCTCAAATAATCGCTAGGAAAAAGGTTCTTTAAAAACAATGAGCCATTTAACCAGTAAAAGTGCTATTACAGTACTGTACGGTAAAGAAAACATATTGAAAATACTTTACTTACACGGTAGTAACAGTTGGTGTCCGCTTGACATTTCTGGCCTTACCGTGTGCATGATAGATCACAGTGGCTGCAGGTACAATGAGGCCAGAAGTACTTAACCAGCATTGAATATCTGAAATTCGGTGTCCTCTCTTTTACATATCCTGTATTCTCATGCTGAGATCCTTAGAAATCTTTTTAACCGGCATCGCTGCGTTTAGAAAGAAATACAAGCACAAGAAAGTATATTCGATGTGTAGTCGATGTGTATTCAATGTGCAGTGAATCAACAAAATGGATGGTGTATTTATACTTTAATGAGTCTCATTACAGTACGCCCACTTTTAACACTTGCACCTCAATCACAATAGGGACACAGTGTATAAAAGGTGACTCAAATTGCACAGCCCACCACACTCTGATCTGTATCTGAACTTGCTCTTGTCCAGATACTGCATTGTGCTTTATTCCATCTGCATCCATGGATCAACCCCGATTCTATCGCAGGAACCCACTCTCTTCTACCGTGCTGAAAAAGCGAAAGGCGGGAGCCTTTTCCAAGCCAAAGCCAAAGCGAAAGGCCATGGCTAATAAAGAAAACCTTCTGAAGACTCCAAAGGTTAAGAAGCCTGGGCCTTATTATGTCAAGAAAAAATTCGCTGATGTAGAAAAAATGCAAAACAATTCGATTCCACCCATTGATGACGCTGCTCTCCCGGGAACCCCCAGGTCACCTTCTCCTGCACCCATCGACGACGCTGCTCTCCCGGGAACCCCCAGGTCATCATCTCCTGCACTCTTCGACGACGCTGCTCTCCCGGGTACCCCCAAGTCACCTTCTCCTGCACCCATCGATGACACTGCTCTTCTGGGAACCCCCAGGTCACCTTCTCCTGCACTCTTCGATGATGCTGCCTCCCGGGAACCCCCAGGTCATCTTCTCCTGCACTCTTCAACAACGCTGCTCTCCAGGGAACCCCTATCTCATCCGCTCCAGCACCCACCCACACAGATGTCCACAGCACCCCTAGCCCAAAATCCAGCTCGTTAGCCCGCATGCTGAATGGGTTCAGTGTCGATATCCCTGAGAACTCTATGGTGGTAAAGATCGATCTTCTTTTAGAGACCATGCTAAATATCGATAGGCAGATGGAGAAGATGGAGAAGCGTATGGAGAAGATAAAGATTGACATAGCGGGGATACAGAGTTTGCTTGGAGTTCCTGCCCCTGTATGTCGGACGCAGGAGCAGGAGGGTGGCATGGATGTGACCTTCACCCTTCCATCACCAAGCGCACCCCCTCCATCTGAAGAATATGTGTGCATGTATGCCATTGACGAGGATGACATGACAACCCTGTCAAGACCACGCCAGGAGATGACAACACAGATAAGGCGACTAAGACAGGAGGAACAGGAGGAAAGCATCCTCCCAGACCACCTACCCGCACCCGCTGCCACAAGCACACCCGCTTCCAGAAGCACACCCGCTCCTAGAATCACACCCACACACGCTTGCATTGAAACGGTGCCCGACATCAGCTTGCACGACCTGCCCCAGCAAATCCGGGAGAAATATAGGATTGCAAGTGCTGGTATCGCCCAGAGATATGCCATGTACATCTTCAAACACCACGTAAGTTACGAGGTGTACTGCGGGTGGACCCACAACGTGAATTACAAATGGAGTCGCGTCAAAAAGGCTCTTCATGAAAATTTAAGGAGAACGATTGCGGAGGAATTGCGGCACTATTTTACAATTACCGATCATTTAATAAGAATCGTGAGAGACTCCATAAATGGCATTTTGGGGCACACAAGGGCTCGTCCCTGGTAGGACAGACTGGTGGGGATCGAATTCGCTGCGTGATATTTCGTCTGTTCAAAAGGTTTTTTAACTATAAAATGTTTTTACTTACTGTACTTATAACAATGTTCAAAAGTGACTGTACTATATAAATACATGTTTTTACTGTGCTCCAAATAAATAGAAAAAATGTTGATTCTTTTAAATTGTTTCATTGTGTCATTGTGTCAACAATGTTCTGTACACTGTAGAATAAATACATACTGTATAGAATAAAAGATTATAATTTTTTATTTTTCGGGTTTCTTATACAGTATGTAAAAAAGTATTGTATATGAAAACAGCAGCATACTTTTTAAGGTTTTCTATAAAGCTCACAGCTCTTCTATCCCAATCAATAAAAATGGAACTGGCACTAAATTGTTGCCTCCAGCACTTGGATTTTTACAACGTTACTAAAAGCGATATTATCCATCGAAAATCCCTCCATTTGCCGTTCTCCGCTTGATGACAAAGTTTCTTTTCTGAGGAAAAATAAAAACAAAGTACAAAAAAATAAACAAAGTCGAATATTTTTCAGTCCCCTCAGTCAGTCCCCACAATAATTTTCTCTGGGGCGTCTCTTGTTCACATACACGCATGCGCCTAAATGTGATGACACGCATATGCGTTTCAACAAGGTTCCAATGAGACATACAGTACGCGCATGCACCTAGCTGTCCACCAATTGTTCAGTATCTACTGTAGAAGCTGCTCAGCCAATGATATAGCTGGATTACTGTACTGTACATTTTCTTGAATTGTGACTAAAATAAGAGAAGTAACTATCCATAAGCAAAGCAATTGATTACAGGAGAACGGACCGATCTGCAATAACTAAGCGCATAATGTATTGAATATAATACGGCGTCTGTACTGTACCCTCACCATAGACTTTGCCAATCGGTTGGCGCCAATGCCACCAGTCCCGTATTCTTGATTACACACGTAGTTGACAGGTGACAGCGGTCCTGCTACATCTGTAATTGAGAGCTGATGAAGTGTATTTTAGCATTAAAAATGCCTTCAGGAACGGAACCTTTCATGTAAACAGTGTTCCTATGGGCGTGTTTCGCTTTACAACGTTTCGCTATCCAATGCCATTTTGAGTAACACATTGTGTCGGATAACCGAGGACTGGCTGTATATATATACAGTATATATATATATATATATATATATATATATATATATATATATATATATATATATATATATAATCAAAAAATAAATAGATGATACCGTTCTGTGGCTAACGAAATGCTTTTATTTGTGCGAGCTTTCGAGATACACTGATCTCTTCTTCCGGCGATGTTACTGCACCAACACACTTTATTCGAGCAAATACCCAGTATGTACCTGGCATATACCTGGAATGCGCCGCTCCTCACCTCTGACAAGCCCCGTTGCGTTTGCCTTCCCAGCCTGGGTTCATGCCTGGCTGACGGGCGGCTGATCTGTTAAATGATAATGATTAGGATTTAATAGGCTGCAATGCTTCGCGTGTCTACCAGATGGCATAAATTCATGAATTGTAATGCAGTATATATATATATACTGTGCAGTATTTCAGCCAGCGGGAATAAAATGCTTCAATCCCTGCCTTGAAAATACCTCAATGCACTCGGGCAGAAAACAGTCACAAACCTCAATACACCCGGGTATACCCGAATTCGTGGGACTAGCCGAGCTCGAATAAAGTGTGTCGCCAGTGTACAATGAATGAAGCAAGGATTACTTAAAAACAGTGTCTCTTGGAATGTTATCTGTGCTGGTCCTTCCCCCGTGTGGATGAGATTTATGGCTTTAGGTGTCAAAGGGTAACTGAAAGCAAGTGAAGAAAGAGTGTGTATGTGTATCAGTGTGAATAAAAATTAATGGAGAGCCCACAGTATAAACTGTGCTCTATACAAAGTGTGTGTGGAGTGAGAGGGGATATAAATGGTGTGGGTGGGTGTGGAAATGTGTGAGTTTGTAGCACAACTAAAAGTGTGTGTGGATACTATGTGGTCCCTATTGGTGTATAGGGATGGAAAAATAAGGAGTGTGTGAGAGACAGCTGTGTGTGCATACATATAGCACAGTATGTACATACATGGCCTTTAGCGCTCATGGGAAGAGAGTTCGCTAGTGTCAGTAATGACTCATAAAATTTCGATCTCTGTTTAGGCCACTGCTAAGTGTCCCGAACAGTTGCATAAATTTGTATTCATGCAACCGTCTCTCTTTCGGGGTTTTAAGATTACCTTTGAGTATGGCAACCCTCAGATCGTTCATCTTATGGCCAGAGTCAGAGAAATGGTATACACAGGTGAAGAAAATTCATAGAAATCCCATCCACACAGCTACCAGCTACTTACATCTAAAAAGATGAAGTCAGACCTTGAAAGGTATCTTTGGCTGGGAATCTATGTTACTCAGAGGCTTGAGATGTAATCTTCAAGTATCCGCTCCACGTATTTATACTTTAATGAGTCTCATTACAGTACGCCCACTTTTAACACTTGCACCTCAATCACAATAGGGACACAGTGTATAAAAGGTGACTCAAATTGCACAGCCCACCACACTCTGATCTGTATCTGAACTTGCTCTTGTCCAGATACTGCATTGTGCTTTATTCCATCTGCATCCATGGATCAACCCCGATTCTATCGCAGGAACCCACTCTCTTCTACCGTGCTGAAAAAGCGAAAGGCGGGAGCCTTTTCCAAGCCAAAGCCAAAGCGAAAGGCCATGGCTAATAAAGAAAACCTTCTGAAGACTCCAAAGGTTAAGAAGCCTGGGCCTTATTATGTCAAGAAAAAATTCGCTGATGTAGAAAAAATGCAAAACAATTCGATTCCACCCATTGATGACGCTGCTCTCCCGGGAACCCCCTGGTCACCTTCTCCTGCACCCATCGACGACGCTGCTCTCCCGGGAACCCCCAGGTCATCATCTCCTGCACTCTTCGACGACGCTGCTCTCCCGGGTACCCCCAAGTCACCTTCTCCTGCACCCATCGATGACACTGCTCTTCTGGGAACCCCCAGGTCACCTTCTCCTGCACTCTTCGATGATGCTGCCTCCCGGGAACCCCCAGGTCATCTTCTCCTGCACTCTTCAACAACGCTGCTCTCCAGGGAACCCCTATCTCATCCGCTCCAGCACCCACCCACACAGATGTCCACAGCACCCCTAGCACAAAATCCAGCTCGTTAGCCCGCATGCTGAATGGGTTCAGTGTCGATATCCCTGAGAACTCTATGGTGGTAAAGATCGATCTTCTTTTAGAGACCATGCTAAATATCGATAGGCAGATGGAGAAGATGGAGAAGCGTATGGAGAAGATAAAGATTGACATAGCGGGGATACAGAGTTTGCTTGGAGTTCCTGCCCCTGTATGTCGGACGCAGGAGCAGGAGGGTGGCATGGATGTGACCTTCACCCTTCCATCACCAAGCGCACCCCCTCCATCTGAAGAATATGTGTGCATGTATGCCATTGACGAGGATGACATGACAACCCTGTCAAGACCACGCCAGGAGATGACAACACAGATAAGGCGACTAAGACAGGAGGAACAGGAGGAAAGCATCCTCCCAGACCACCTACCCGCACCCGCTGCCACAAGCACACCCGCTTCCAGAAGCACACCCGCTCCTAGAATCACACCCACACACGCTTGCATTGAAACGGTGCCCGACATCAGCTTGCACGACCTGCCCCAGCAAATCCGGGAGAAATATAGGATTGCAAGTGCTGGTATCGCCCAGAGATATGCCATGTACATCTTCAAACACCACGTAAGTTACGAGGTGTACTGCGGGTGGACCCACAACGTGAATTACAAATGGAGTCGCGTCAAAAAGGCTCTTCATGAAAATTTAAGGAGAACGATTGCGGAGGAATTGCGGCACTATTTTACAATTACCGATCATTTAATAAGAATCGTGAGAGACTCCATAAATGGCATTTTGGGGCACACAAGGGCTCGTCCCTGGTAGGACAGACTGGTGGGGATCGAATTCGCTGCGTGATATTTCGTCTGTTCAAAAGGTTTTTTAACTATAAAATGTTTTTACTTACTGTACTTATAACAATGTTCAAAAGTGACTGTACTATATAAATACATGTTTTTACTGTGCTCCAAATAAATAGAAAAAATGTTGATTCTTTTAAATTGTTTCATTGTGTCATTGTGTCAACAATGTTCTGTACACTGTAGAATAAATACATACTGTATAGAATAAAAGATTATAATTTTTTATTTTTCGGGTTTCTTATACAGTATGTAAAAAAGTATTGTATATGAAAACAGCAGCATACTTTTTAAGGTTTTCTATAAAGCTCACAGCTCTTCTATCCCAATCAATAAAAATGGAACTGGCACTAAATTGTTGCCTCCAGCACTTGGATTTTTACAACGTTACTAAAAGCGATATTATCCATCGAAAATCCCTCCATTTGCCGTTCTCCGCTTGATGACAAAGTTTCTTTTCTGAGGAAAAATAAAAACAAAGTACAAAAAAATAAACAAAGTCGAATATTTTTCAGTCCCCTCAGTCAGTCCCCACAATAATTTTCTCTGGGGCGTCTCTTGTTCACATACACGCATGCGCCTAAATGTGATGACACGCATATGCGTTTCAACAAGGTTCCAATGAGACATACAGTACGCGCATGCACCTAGCTGTCCACCAATTGTTCAGTATCTACTGTAGAAGCTGCTCAGCCAATGATATAGCTGGATTACTGTACTGTACATTTTCTTGAATTGTGACTAAAATAAGAGAAGTAACTATCCATAAGCAAAGCAATTGATTACAGGAGAACGGACCGATCTGCAATAACTAAGCGCATAATGTATTGAATATAATACGGCGTCTGTACTGTACCCTCACCATAGACTTTGCCAATCGGTTGGCGCCAATGCCACCAGTCCCGTATTCTTGATTATACACGTAGTTGACAGGTGACAGCGGTCCTGCTACATCTGTAATTGAGAGCTGATGAAGTGTATTTTAGCATTAAAAATGCCTTCAGGAACGGAACCTTTCATGTAAACAGTGTTCCTATGGGCGTGTTTCGCTTTACAACGTTTCGCTATCCAATGCCATTTTGAGTAACACATTGTGTCGGATAACCGAGGACTGGCTGTATATATATACAGTATATATATATATATATATATATATATATATATATATATATATATATATATATATATATATATAATCAAAAAATAAATAGATGATACCGTTCTGTGGCTAACGAAATGCTTTTATTTGTGCGAGCTTTCGAGATACACTGATCTCTTCTTCCGGCGATGTTACTGCACCAACACACTTTATTCGAGCAAATACCCAGTATGTACCTGGCATATACCTGGAATGCGCCGCTCCTCACCTCTGACAAGCCCCGTTGCGTTTGCCTTCCCAGCCTGGGTTCATGCCTGGCTGACGGGCGGCTGATCTGTTAAATGATAATGATTAGGATTTAATAGGCTGCAATGCTTCGCGTGTCTACCAGATGGCATAAATTCATGAATTGTAATGCAGTATATATATATATACTGTGCAGTATTTCAGCCAGCGGGAATAAAATGCTTCAATCCCTGCCTTGAAAATACCTCAATGCACTCGGGCAGAAAACAGTCACAAACCTCAATACACCCGGGTATACCCGAATTCGTGGGACTAGCCGAGCTCGAATAAAGTGTGTCGCCAGTGTACAATGAATGAAGCAAGGATTACTTAAAAACAGTGTCTCTTGGAATGTTATCTGTGCTGGTCCTTCCCCCGTGTGGATGAGATTTATGGCTTTAGGTGTCAAAGGGTAACTGAAAGCAAGTGAAGAAAGAGTGTGTATGTGTATCAGTGTGAATAAAAATTAATGGAGAGCCCACAGTATAAACTGTGCTCTATACAAAGTGTGTGTGGAGTGAGAGGGGATATAAATGGTGTGGGTGGGTGTGGAAATGTGTGAGTTTGTAGCACAACTAAAAGTGTGTGTGGATACTATGTGGTCCCTATTGGTGTATAGGGATGGAAAAATAAGGAGTGTGTGAGAGACAGCTGTGTGTGCATACATATAGCACAGTATGTACATACATGGCCTTTAGCGCTCATGGGAAGAGAGTTCGCTAGTGTCAGTAATGACTCATAAAATTTCGATCTCTGTTTAGGCCACTGCTAAGTGTCCCGAACAGTTGCATAAATTTGTATTCATGCAACCGTCTCTCTTTCGGGGTTTTAAGATTACCTTTGAGTATGGCAACCCTCAGATCGTTCATCTTATGGCCAGAGTCAGAGAAATGGTATACACAGGTGAAGAAAATTCTTAACCCTATAGGTGCTCAGTAGAAAGTTGCGGGTGGTGCTGTAAGCCTTAGAGAGATAGTCATATTGGAATCCTACCACACGGCTGTATAGAAACAGCTTGAATAAATGACCTGATGTCTCTCCCAGCGGCTGGCTCAGAAAGAGCTCCAAAAACGCCGAGATAGAAAGACTCACGGTTGATGAGTGTGTGGTATGAAGGATGAAATAATGATGCTCCTCTGTGCCTTCAGCGTGCCCCGAAGTGATGGTCCTGGCATCCGTAAGGAGCGTGGGAGTATTAGTATGTGTGAGAGACAGCTGTGTGTGCATACATATAGCACAGTATGTACATACATGGCCTTTAGCGCTCATGGGAAGAGAGTTCGCTAGTTATGACTCATAAAATTTCGATCTCTGTTTAGGCCACTGCTAAGTGTCCCGAACAGTTGCATAAATTTGTATTCATGCAACCGTCTCTCTTTCGGGGTTTTAAGATTACCTTTGAGTATGGCAACCCTCAGATCGTTCATCTTATGGCCAGAGTCAGAGAAATGTTCGCCAACAGGACTGTCTCTTGTTCCGCGTGTGATGCTGTGGCGATGCAGGTTCATTCTCTTGTTTAGCCCCTGTCCTGTCTCACCTATGTAGTAGCAGCCCCCTGGGCATTTCATGCACATGATGAGGTACACGACATTGCTGGAGGAACAGGTGAACCCTCCTCTGATTTTGTATTCCCGATTCTTGTGTGGTATTTGTATTGTGTCCGCTGTGTAGAGCATTGCGCAGGTTTTGCATCTTGGGTCCTGGCATGGTTTTGTCCCGCATTCAGTTGTACTGCTGAATATTTTACTCCTCACCATAATATTCTTGAGATTATGGGGTTGTCTGTATGATAATAAGGGTGCTTCAGGGAAGACCTGTTGCAGTCTTGTATCTTCCTGGAGGGTGGGTTGTAGTTTCCTGGCGATCTTGCGTAGGGCTCCTAGGTGTGGGTTATATGTGACCACCAAAGGTACCCTGTCGCTTGTCTCCTTCTGTTTGTATTCAAGGAGATCACTTCTTGGTATTCTGGTGGCTTTGTGAATTTGCTGGTCTACAATTCTGTGGTTATATCCACGGTTTATAAAGTCTGATCTCGCACAAATAAAAGCATTTCGTTAGCCACAGAACGGTATCATCTATTTATTTTTTGATTATTGAAGCTCGGCTAACACGGTACTGATACCTCTACATATATATATATGAAACACAAAAAAGAGCCTGCAACAGACCAAAATGAAAAGTGTTAGAACCAGTAAAGTAAAGAAAGTGTGCAGAATAAACACTACTGGCGATGCTTGGGAATAATAGATATGTGGAAACAAAAACAAAGACAAAAGAAACCCAAAATAGTGTTGGTCACACCTGACTTCTCTAAAGAGTTTTTAGTCCAAACCGACGCATCTGAAGTAGGGCTGGGGGCTGTACTCTCCCAGGAGTCTCAAGGTGAGGAGCACCCCATCCTTTATTTAAGTAGGAAACTAAATCGATAAAAAGAGAGAACAAAGTCCTTGGCGCACTATCAGGTGCGTAAACCTGATATACTGTTCCTGGTTCTGTATTTGAGATGAACAGTTCATAGATTTTCACAGATAGTCCCTTTGAGATGGTAGATAGATATCTGAAATCCAAAAAAGACAAGAGACCATTGCGCAGTACCCTCTAGTCATAGAAATCCCATCCACACAGCTACCAGCTACTTACATCTAAAAAGATGAAGTCAGACCTTGAAAGGTATCTTTGGCTGGGAATCTATGTTACTCAGAGGCTTGAGATGTAATCTTCAAGTATCCGCTCCACGTGATTCGTCCGCAATGCCCGATTGCATAAAGAGGAGTAGAATGCCAATGGTGTAATACAGTAACAATTTAATAAAACATTAAAAACAAAACAGCCAATGCACTCACATGCTATATGACCTTACTGCTCGGATTACAATGTGCCGTCCGCAGACTTGAGGGGCTGTATCATGGTGTATAGGGAGGCTGGATCCTGCATGTAACTCTTCCTCGCGGCCGCAATTCAGAGCGTCAGGTCCACCTCAGATGACGTCACCATTCACGGCACCCTCCTCGGCTGGTTTCCAGCACGTAGCAATGCGTGCAGTCTAAGCTCCACCCTAAGCTCCACCCTACACGCGTTTCGTGACTCCTGACATCACTTCCTCAGGGGTAATGGAGCTACAGAACTCGGATGTACTATTTAAGCAAACTGATTGTCTGATCTAAAGCCCTGATAGGGTAATTGGTTCTATAAGGCGTATCTGGCTGAATAAACAGATTTGGTTTAGGGCAATCTATACCCTTGCAGACCAATCCCTCGACATAATCAAAATCCCGAGGGATTGGTCTGCAAGGGTATAGATTGCCCTAAACAAAATTGGAGAGGGGGAGATAAAATAAATCTAATATCCAGACGAGAAAGCTACTGGATATACACCCTTAAAACATTAACTCCAAGGGGTCTAAACATTGAGTTTGATCTGGCATCCTTTCTAAGAGATAGCTGACTGTGTGGGGATATATATAAAGGTAGCTTCCAGCCAATTTCAATCAATTTCCTCTGAAATCCTCTGTCCTTTAGCCTAATCTGCATGATACAGGGTTTAAGCCTAGTATTTGCAACAGAGTTCTATTAGAATTAACATTAGTAATTCTTGTCTAACAGATATTTTAATATGATTGTATTTTAATTTGATTGCATGGTTTATATCATGGTACATAAGTTAGCATTTTATTGATCAATTGTATAATGACTGTATTGCAGTTTTGTGTCTATGCATTTGTATGTGATTAACACTCCGAACACTGTTTATTATGCCAGATACACCTTATAGAACCAATTATCCTATCAGGGCTTTAGATCAGACAATCAGTTTGCTTAAATAGTAAATCCGAGTTCTGTAGCTCCATTACCCCTGAGGAAGTGACGTCAGGAGTCACGAAACGCGCGTAGGGTGGAGCTTAGGGTGGAGCTTAGACTGCACGCATTGCTACGTGCTAGAAACCAGCCGAGGAGGGTGCCGTGAATGGTGACGTCATCTGAGGTGGACCTGACGCTCTGAGTTGCGGCCGCGAGGAAGAGTTACACGCAGGATCCAGCCTCCCTATACACCACGATACAGCCCCTCAAGTCTGCGGATGGCACATTGTAATCCGAGCAGTAAGGTCATATAGCATGTGAGTGCATTGGCTGTTTTGTTTTTAATGTTTTATTAAATTGTTACTGTATTACACCATTGGCATTCTACTCCTCTTTATGCAATCGGGCATTGCGGACGAATCACGTGGAGCGGATACTTGAAGATTACATCTCAAGCCTCTGAGTAACATAGATTCCCAGCCAAAGATACCTTTCAAGGTCTGACTTCATCTTTTTAGATGTAAGTAGCTGGTAGCTGTGTGGATGGGATTTCTATGACTAGAGGGTACTGCGCAATGGTCTCTTGTCTTTTTTGGATTTCAGATATCTATCTACCATCTCAAAGGGACTATCTGTGAAAATCTATGAACTGTTCATCTCAAATACAGAACCAGGAACAGTATATCAGGTTTACGCACCTGATAGTGCGCCAAGGACTTTGTTCTCTCTTTTTATCAATTTGGTTATAGCTATATGGAAATGCTTGTTAATCAGTCCTAGGCAGCCCTCCCCCTCACTCTCCTTCATTGGTGGTGTTGGGCTTTTTGTGCTAATTGGTGTCCTCTTAGATTTTGGATATATCAATCTTTTACAATACATTTATTTATTGTATCACTATTTATGAGAGTATATTGCTTATTTTATTACTATTCATTTTTATCACTTATCAATAGGTTGAGCGCTGGGTTGTAGTTTTGTTCTTTCTCTATTTCAGGAAACTAAATCCCCAGGAGAAAAATTACTTCATAGTCGAGAAAGAATGTTTCGCAATAAAGTGGGCTGTAGAGACGCTCAAATATTATCTGTTGGGGAGAAAATTCCGGTTGGTCACAGATCATGCACCTCTCACCTGGATGTGTCAAAACAGAGAGAAGAATGCTAGAGTGACAAGGTGGTTCCTAAGCCTACAACCCTTTAAATTTTCTGTGGAACACAGCTCAGGGCACAAACATGGCAATGCTGACGGGTTGTCAAGGATGCACTCCCTAATATCCATGGTCGCTTATCCCTCGAGGTCTGAGCTGGGGGGGGAGGATATGTGACAGAAACCAGGGTATGGTGATAAATTCCATATATAGGGCTCCCAGGATACTGAACAGTTTCTATCCTGTTTAGGCTGGGAAGTGCAGCCTCAGAATGCATGCACTCCATCCCACAGTTTGGCAAGTGCTGGAACTGAGGGGTGAGGGATCCAGACCAGAGTTTGTCTGCTGCCTGATTTCTGTCACCTGTCCTGCTAGTTAGAGATCAGGTATTTAAGGCTGATTTCCTAGTTCCTCTCCCCTCTCCTCAAGAGCCTGGAGGCAGGAAGGTTGCAGAAGCAGAGAGGGGAAACGCCTCTCACCAAACAGGTTAAATTATTCTGTTCCTTTTGTCTAAAACTGCAAAGTTCCTTATTTTTGTTATTGGAACTGGATAAGCCAGTCCAACCCCAGTCAGGGAAAACCTTAGTTAAGTTATTGCTCAGACGAGCAGGGTTTTTGTTTGCTTATGTATTATTTTGAATTCCGTGTGGCAGTCTCAGTGCCTGGGACTGAATAAACCAGGCAATAGTGAAAACAAAAGAAATTAGTGCGCAGCTAATACCTAGTACTTTACAAGAAGTGACCTGTGCACCGTGATTAGGAAACAATATTGTTAACCTTGTGTGAGGGTGACACTTGACGTGGGTCTGCAGCCTCCCTTGGGGGTGGCTCGACACCCCAGGAACTATACAAAAAACAGAAAAACAAGGCGCACAACGCACATAGTGTAATAGAGTATAAAACGTGACTTTATGGTTAAAAATAAATAAATCTGCGTACATCAAGGTAATAGTTACAAGCAGTTGGTTGTTAGGTTTACCACACCATGTGATGACCGGAGGTAGCACCCTTGGTAAGTACCAGCAGGGGGTGTAACAGCAAGCGTCTCGTCTGCTTCTTACTTTACAGTTGCGGGGATCACAGCAGGGGATGTGTCAGCAAACGTCTCATCTGCTGCGGGCTCCAATGTTGTGTGAATGTCCTATAGTAGGAGTCCCAGAGCACACGGCTCCAAGCGGCGTGCTGCTTCTTGCGGGGCTTCTTGCGGGGCGCCCGGTGATGACGTCACAAATCGCCCAACAGCTTCCGGCAACCTTCTCCTGGAACGCACAGCGTGCGTGTCAAGTTAGAAGTTCCCAGCCGAACGGAGTGTACAGCGCACATGCGTCAAATAAATCAGCTTACTGACAGTGTCCAGAGACGCTACAAAATACTTTGGGGAAACGAGCAAAGACACCCTTCTTTCCAACGCGTTTCGTAACACTAGGTTACTTCTTCAGGCTGTGTATGCATAATGATGGAGGTTGTGCATATATATACCAAACATCCTCCAATCAGAGCTGCGGTGTCTAATTGCTGTATCATTAATTACATGTGTAGCTATTTGCTTGTGATTACAAACACAGAATGCTGTGTCTCACAAAGCTTAAAAATACAATCATTTCAATATAAAATATATAACATTGCATATCTAGGTCAAATACACAAAAATTATACATATAACATATAAAATCGGCGCATGAAGAATGAATCTTCAGAAAGAGAAGAGCCAAAGTTAGAGGCACAGAATTACAATCATTCAAGATTCAGGGACAAATGAGAGCAATGGTAATAGAAAGAGACTGTGGTCTAATATAGAGACCAAATATCAATGTCCTCATTTAACCCCTTAGGGCTCAATGAGTTCATTTGATATATCCAAAAAGTCTCTTGTTGTGAGAGATTTTTTAACCTATCACCTCCCCTTCTTTCATTGGGAACTACTTTGATACCTTTAAATTTTAGAGTGGAAGGGTCTTTGTTATGGTGTAGTGCAAAATGACGGGAGAGACTATGTTTCTCATAGCCTACTTTTATGTTCCTAATGTGTTCCTGTATCCTAGTTTTTAGGCATTTTTTTTGCGGCCTATATACTGCAGGCCGCATGCACAGTTAATCATATAGACCACATATGTGGAATTACAGTTGATAAATGAATCAATCGTAAAAATCTCACCAGTTGTGAATGACTTAAAAGTTTTTCTCTCTGGGTGAATGTATTTACATGTGGAGCACTTCCCACACTGAAAGTTCCCTATTGGCTTATCTCCAAGCCAAGTAGATGGTTTAACAGGATTGGAACCCACATCACTAGGGGCTAGTGTATTTTTCAGGTTTTTAGCCCTTCTGTATATGAATTTGGGAGCGTCTGTAATTCGGTCACCCAGGACTGGATCAGTACATAAAATTGCCCAGTGACGCTGTATAATCCTTTCAATTTTCTTGTTCATAGAATTATAGGTCGTAATAAAAGGCACCTCAATCAATTTACTCTGGTCATTAATTTCAGCATCCTTAGTTTTGGGGATTAACATTGATTGCCTATCCATACAACGGACTGTATTAAGATCTTTTGTCAGACTAGCACGTGAGTAACCTCTCTCCAGGAACTTGTCAAAAAGTAATTTAGACTGTGTCTCAAAGTCTTGTTCTCCACTGCAATTTCGTTTAATACGAATAAATTGGCCCTTGGGGATGTTCGTAATCCACGATTTTTTGTGGTTACTGCTTGCCATAAGTAGATTATTAGCATCAATTTCTTTGAAAAAGACTTTGGTAGAGACAGTCCCGTTGTCCAATGCAGTTAGTTGCAGGTCTAAGAAATTGATACTGAGTGGATCAGACACAAGTGTAAAAGTCAAGTTCCTATCATTGGTATTTAAATAAGAGAGGAAGGAACAGATTGATGAGTCATCCCCCTCCCATACGCATAGGATATCGTCGATATAGCGACGCCAGATGATTACTTGTTTATTAAAGGGATTGTTGTTCCAAATCTTCTGTTCCTCCCACTGACCCATATACAGGTTTGCGAAACTGGGTGCAAATCTTGTGCCCATTGCAGTTCCGCAAACCTGTAGAAAAAACTCTGTTAGGAATAAAAA
This sequence comes from Ascaphus truei, assembly GCF_040206685.1. Classification (NCBI taxonomy): domain Eukaryota; kingdom Metazoa; phylum Chordata; class Amphibia; order Anura; family Ascaphidae; genus Ascaphus; species Ascaphus truei. The sequence continues at coordinate 196,703,924 of NC_134484.1, read as the reverse complement.
ATAATTATGGGTCAGTATGAAATCAATTGATTTCAAAATAAACTCAGTATTTAAATGGTGCAGTGTAGTGTCTGACTTTAAATAGAATTGGATAGCTTGCAGGCCTTTGTCATGTGGAATGTGGGTATACAATGCCTGAACATCACATGTTATCCATTTGTATGTGTTCTTCCATTCAAAATCCTGGAAGGTGAGGAGAACAGAAGATGTGTCCTTTAAATAGGAAGGCAATTGGTTGACATAAGTCTGTAAAAAGAAGTCCACATACTGCGAAAGATTCGCAGAAAGGGAATCTATACCCGATATAATGGGGCGACCAGGTGGGTTTGACGTGGACTTATGGACCTTGGGCAAATGATAAAAAATGGGTACTTTCGGGGAAAATTTAAATAAAAAATCAAACTCAGCTTTTGTTAAAACAGTGTTGTTTAAGGCTTCATCCAACAATTTCCTTAGGAGAATAATGTAATCATTAGTGGGGTCTTTGTCAAGTACCCTGTAAAAGGATGAATCATAAAGTAGGCGGTGGGCCTCCTTTTCGTAATCATCGTAATCATCGTGCTCTGGGACTCCTACTATAGGACATTCACACAACATTGGAGCCCGCAGCAGATGAGACGTTTGCTGACACATCCCCTGCTGGTACTTACCAAGGGTGCTACCTCCGGTCATCACATGGTGTGGTAAACCTAACAACCAACTGCTTGTAACTATTACCTTGATGTACGCAGATTTATTTATTTTTAACCATAAAACCAGGCAATAGCCTGTTTAAAGGAACAGCACTTACGCCTCGTCATTTAACCTACCCTAAAAGACCATGTTCTAACAGTCCCGGACAGACGGCGGAGCCCCGGAGTAAGCCGTTTGTCACAATAGTTACAAGATACACTGAAAAGAGATGAAATAAGAAAGGCGGAAATGCATAAACAATGCATAATAAAGCTCAAAATGCCCAAGAGAGATGAGATAAAATAAGATAAAATAATAATATAATAAAAGATACAGCAGTGCCCCGGGTATACGGCGGGTTCCGTTCCAGAGGCCCTGCGTATAGTGAAAATCGGCAGAAAGCAGATCCGGACGTTTTCAGTGCTGCGCATGCGCAAACCGGCATTTTTGCCGTTCTGCGCATGTGCGACCTGCGGTCTGAGCGCGCAACCGGCTGTCTGCGCGCGCATCCAGCGGTCTACGCATACGCACCGGGCGCACCCACCCGTTCTGCGCATGCGCAATTTTAAATTCAACATGGCGGCCCCCTTCTCGGTGCCGCTGTATCAGCGGATCGCCGAAAAGTGGAGCGCCGAGAAGCGGGGCCCTGCTGTATATAATAAGTTGAATCAATTAGACAGATCTGATCCAACACAATATATCAAATATATCAAATAAATGTGCTGGACTGTCATAGGAACATTGCAAACCCCATGTACTCGTTCATACCTGAGGGCAACAAAGTCCCCAATTTGACAATCCAGTGACATTCGCGTTGCAAGAGCAAACGTTCCAGGTCGCCACCTCTAATGCCCAAAGACACCTTGTCTATGGCAAAAACCTTTAGTAAGCTAACATTCGAGTTATGTTTAGCTCTAAAGTATCTTGCGACTGTGGTTAATTTACGGCCACATTGGAAGTCACGGTAACTGTTCTTGATGTTACGTACGTGCTCTAGCACGCGGAATCTCAGCTCTCTTGTGGTCATGCCAATGTAAACCATTGGACATGAACACATAAGGTAATATATTACCGCCTTTGATTAACAATTCAGTTTAGATCTAATTTCGAACCTTGTAAGTCCTTTAGAATCAAAAAATTCCACACTGGCCTGCATATAAGGGCAGGCTGAACAGTTACGATCATAGGTCCCAATGAAACGGATTGTTTTGTCTGTAGTATTCTTGATATTCTTTGCCACACCTGTCAAGAGTGAAGTGCGGGATCTTATTTTAGTCTTAAATCTACCTCTGCCAATAGTAGATCTACTGTAACCCCGATCTCGGAAACGAGTTGCCATTTTTCCATTTTTGTGATTTTTTCCTTTTCTTTCATGTTTTTTTTCCCCTTCTCCTTCTTTCCCCTCTACCCCCTTTAATTTTTGATTTTCTCTATGGTGATATTTATTCTTGCATTGGCGTATTGGCTATTGTTGCTATATTTTCAGTTTATTATTAGTGTCATTAAATTATTCATATTCCCTACACTGGTATTCGCCTATATCTATAGCTGCGAGACAGAGAGTGCTGGTACTATCTTTTGGTTTCTCAGCTCTCTTGTGGTCATGCCAATGTAAACCATTGGACATGAACACATAAGGTAATATATTACCGCCTTTGATTTACAATTCAGTTTAGATCTAATTTTGAACCTTGTAAGTCCTTTAGAATCAAAAAATTCCACACTGGCCTGCATATAAGGGCAGGCTGAACATGAGCGACATGGTGTAAAACCTTTTGTTATGTCCAACTAGAAAAAGATATACCCTATAACTCAGCGCAAAAAAAATAAAAAATATATAAAGTGTAAATACAATATGTGAATAATAAGCTTATTGCTAAGTGAAAGCTGCCACAGGGTCTCTGCCAAACAAATTCCTCACAAACTCATTACAAACAATTATACAAAAAATGCAATGACCCGGCGCTTCAGGCTACAACAATACCCCAGTCCAATGATTAGTCCATATAGATATGGAAAGTTCTTTTCAATATTCCAGCTGATGGAGCGATGGTGATCCAATTGCTGGCTGCTGGTTCCGAACTCCTCCTAGTATCTGTTGTGGAGTTATTCATGGATTCTAGTGGCTGCGCAATGGTCTTTTCCTTTTTGTCCATTACATACTAGGAGGAGTTCGGAACCAGCAGCCAGCAATTGGATCACCATCGCTCCATCAGCTGGAATATTGAAAAGAACTTTCCATATCTATATGGACTAATCATTGGACTGGGGTATTGTTGTAGCCTGAAGCGCCGGGTCATTGCATTTTTTGTATACTTTTGTTATGTCCATTGTAAGGAATGTAGACGGTCTGCTGGGGATATAGTGACTGCTAACCAATTTATCACCCAAATTGGGTGCCCTACGACTGACCAGATTAACTCTCTCACCTAAGACTTGTTGTAATTCTTGGTCAGAGGTGAGGACATGCCTGTGTTTTTGGATTGCATCTTTATATTTCCAGCAGTTACGATCATAGGTCCCAATGAAACGGATTGTTTTGTCTGTAGTATTCTTGATATTCTTTGCCACACCTGTCAAGAGTGAAGTGCGGGATCTTATTTTAGTCTTAAATCTACCTCTGCCAATAGTAGATCTACTGTAACCCCGATCTCGGAAACGAGTTGCCATCTCATTGGCTCTTATGTGAAAAGTCTGCTCATCAGAGCAGTTTCTTTTTAGGCGCAAAAATGTACCCACCGGCATACCTTGAATTTGATGTGCCGGATGGGCGCTGGAGGCATGCAATATTGAATTAGTTGCAGTACTTTTCCAAAGAATGTCAGTATTCACACTGCCATCCAGATCAATGTTAATCCTTAAATCTAAAAAGTCAACATAATCCAATCCAATTGTACTGGTAAACTTTATATTGAAGCTGTTGTGGTTGAGATTACCAATGAACGTCTTTAGAGCCACAGGTGACTCATCCCAAATAATAAAGACGTCATCTATAAACCTCAACCACAACAGAACATGCTTGATACCAGGGTTAGATTCCTCCTGAAATACGACATCTTGTTCCCAAAACCCGAGAAACAGGTTGGCATAGGAGGGTGCACATGTGTCGCCCATTGCCGTTCCCCTAATCTGCAAATAAAATTGACTTTTAAACACAAAATAATTATGTGTCAAAATAAATCTTAATAATTGCAACAAAAATTCAACCAAATCTGGATGCAGATTGCCATTGGTAAGGAAATACCGTGCTGCTTGTATACCATCACTGTGGTGGATGCTGGTATAAACACTTTCCACATCACAGGTGGCTAGCACGGTACCAGCCTCCAAAGCAACCTGGTCCAGCCTAAGCAACAAATCAGTTGTATCCCTTAAATGGGAAGGGAGTGTTTCGACAAAAGGTCTAAAAAAATAATCTAGGAAACGGCAAATGGGCTCACATAGCCCTCCTATGCCAGATACAATAGCACGAACAGGAGGACGTTTGGCGTCCTTGTGTACTTTGGGCAGCAAGTAGAGTGTAGGAACTACAGGATGTTTGGAGATAAGTCCCTCACTCTGTTTAGAAGTTATTATCACATGTGCTACTGCATCTAAAATGATGTTATCCAGACTGTTTTTAAATTTATTTGTAGGGTCATTGGGAAGTTGTTCATAGCAGTCTTTGTCCCTAATTTGGCGGAAGGCCTCCTTTTCATACATATGTTTTAGCCATAAGACCACATTCCCCCCTTTATCCGATGGTTTGATGACCAAGTCGGTCATGTCTCTAAGTTGTTGAATAGCTAAATATTCACCTTTCTTCAGGTTGGAGGATCCTCTAGAAGTTGTGACTGATGTAAATTCTTTCATTACAATTGAGGCAAACACTTCCACCTGAGAGCAGGTCTGCATTGGAGGACAAAATACAGATCTTTTATTAACAGGTGGAAATATAGAAGAGGAACTACCAACAGCAGACCCTCCTGTAACATCCCCAAACTGTACCTCCATATCTTCAATTAACCTCAATTCTTGGCTTCTCCAAACAGGCTCAGTGTGCAATTGTGATTCATTATCTGCAAACATTCTATTTTTAGAATAAAATTTGTGAAGCAAAAGTTTTTGGCAGAACAGGTTGAGGTCTTTAATCCAATCAAACCTGTCTGCCGAAAAAGAAGGAGAAAAGGAAAGTCCCAGTTTCAAAACTGTTATCTGATCCACAGTGGCTAGATTAATAATAGTCAGTTCGTTCATCTTTTCAGCTTGTTCTGAGATTTCTTGATTCCCTGTGCAACTGTTTTGTCTCTTAGGACCCATTTTACCCATTCTAGTCCTGGGTCTCTTGCGAGATGGTGTGTACCAGTCCCTAAACAAGAGGTATCAGAGTCTTTACTGGTTGAGATTCTTGCTTCCCCGTCAGAAGATTCAATATCAGATGTAATAAATCCCGATTCTGGGTCTTGTGTATTAGTTGGAAACCTGATCTGTTTCTTGTTACGTCTATTAAGACGATTATGACCCCATTTATACACTTTGTTTTCTTTGTGGTCAGCAAGGTCTCTATTATATTTTTTCTACCACATAAGAGGCTAATTCCTTATAAATATTGGCAATAATGTTGTCATCTGTCAACTCTTTTTTTTTTAATGTTGTCATCTGTCAACCGCTTTTTAATGTATCAATCTGTATGCATAAATCAACCAAAGTAGATTCATCATTCAAAATCAGAATCCTCATTAATTCCGCCGAGCAGTTGTCAAGAGCAGCCTCCCATTTTTGTTTAATGTCGATATTACTAAATTCAAATGAGGGGAATTATTGGACCCGAAGTCCCCTTGGTATGAGGTGTTGCTCAAGATAACGCTCTAAGGAGGTACGATTCCACCAAGTTCTAGATTGTTTTTGCAGCATAAATTTTAATGTCTTAAGTTGGTCCGCTTGTGTATTAACAATTGGAACATCACGTTCTACTCCTGATGAACCCTGTGTGCTAAAGATTAAATCAGCATTGCTGATCCAACTAATCTCACTCAATGAAAAATCCATAAATAATACAAATAACAGAAAAAAGGTCGTGCTAGGCAGGAAATCCACAAAAAGTGGTAGTAATTATGAAACACAAAAAAGAGCCTGCAACAGACCAAAAGGAAAAGTGCTAGAACCAGTAAAGTAAAGTGTGCAGAATAAACACTACTGGCGGTGCTTGGGAATAATAGATATGTGGAAACAAAAACAAGGACAAAATAAACCCAAAATAGCACTCTAGCATACGAAAGTATCAAAATTTATTAAACACATAAAGCAAAAAAAATAAAAAAGATCCGCAGTGTACACAAAGCTGACTAAAACTGAATCCTATTACTACAATGCACAAGGCTACAAACATAAGCATATACACATTCAGCAAATGAAGAACATACTGGTCCAACAGCTAATAGCTAGCAATTGGAAAGCCAAGAGCTGAAATAAAGCTGAATGTGCCAAATGCAGTTACTATAAGGTATTTGTACTCAACAGCTGCTTTGACAATTATGTCTGGGAGTATTTAACCCCATCATTGAGTGATAGTCCTCTGAGTGCAATAAGTAGGGATCTCTGGGAGATTTTGTGATCTCCCTCTTTTGTTGTTTTAGTTCCAAATACTTTATCCCTATATGCACCGGCTGTCCATAACAATGTCTGATCTAAATATAATTAGGTTAGCGGTTCACCATTTTTCTGTGTAAACCCTGAATTCATCACCAAAATCCAGAGAAATTTGCAGGACTTTCTCTGGATGGGAAAGCATTGAGTCTCTGCGGGTGTTACGTGCCTCCCTTTTGGAGGGGAGGAAAAGGCACTACCAGGTAAGCAACATGGGGTATGACCGGCAACTGTTTCTTATCAAGCCAGAGGGATTTGGGAGAGACCGCTCAGTTTTGCTTTCATGCTACCAGGAAACCCTCAAGGCCTGGAACATGGTATCCATGTCAAGACAAGGAGTGGCTGTTTGGGAGGACCTCCTGACTGAGCCTCTGCTGTATAATCCAGCAAGGGGTGCACAGATGTTGGAGTCCCCCAGCATCATTCGTCGCTTTTGCCAAGCACAAATGATCGGAGTTGGGGATCTCCTGCACTACGAACGGTCAGAAGGGGTAGAGCCCAAGGTGATCTTGCACCTCATAGGCCACTTCAAAAGTTCCACGTCATTTGCTTCAGGAGATCAAGGATGCCATTTCCCCTGACTCGCGCACCTTCCTTGGGGGATCGGGGGGGGGGGGGCATTATGGGTATTGCAGAACAGAGCACTGGGGACCAAACCCTTGGCATTCTTTTGTGACATGCCGAGGAGGTGGCTGTACTCTCATGCTCCATACAGTGCACTACATTGCCTCCCAGCCCGATACCATTTGGCGGCAGGTGCTACCAACAAATGAGGGAAAGAGGCCCAGCTGGAGGAAACTATATTCAGAGTAAGTTCCCCGCCCCACCGGGGATCTTTGTTGGAGAATCCTACATAGTGTACCGAGCATGGGAGGGTTCCTTGCCCACTTCACAGACTCGTCAGCCACACGCCCATTTTCTGGGGCAGGGGAGTCCGTGCTTCAAATTTATTTTAGTTGTGTGAGACTGCAGCCCTTCTTATCACGCTTGAGGGGCCTCCCCCAGCAGTTCTTGTTGCACAATAGGGAATAATTGGGCTAGGGATCTCCTCACCAACCTGGTCCTGGCAATAGCTTGTGGGCCTTAAGCTAGGTGCTCTGCTCGGTATACCCCCTCATCAGGTTTCATTTGTACTACACCTTTTTATTTAGTGGACGGTTTCAGAGTTTGCCTCCCAGTGGGCATCAGGCGGGGTACTCTGCTTGGTATCCCCCTTGGATTCCTTTTCACTCGCCATCATTATATTGTGCACTTTATTTTTACGTTACAATGCACTAATAATTGTTTTTTTTTTTGTTTTTTTACTGTTCCATTGGCTAATGACAATGGAATTTCTGTTCTTATGATAGAGCAAAAATCAGCAAAACCAGTGAAAATAGTCCACCTTATTTAATGTACCTTTTACTTTTATTTACAATGCACGATTGGTTCACGTTGCCTATTTGTTTACAGTGGTGGCCAACCTGAGTCTAAATCGGCTAGATCCGCGGTTTTCAGATTATCCCGGTTATGTGCGTTTTTTTGTCGTTTTCGCCCGGAGTGAACTGCGTTATTTTCGCGCTCGTGATATTAGCATTTTATTCTCGCTGTCTACAATACTGCAATGCCGTGTAAAAACTCAGGGGGGCGTTTGCGAGCTGTTGTCTTGGAAGTCTAATACCTTCGCAGTTCAACTTACGTCAGTACACAGTCTGTGTGTGCGCACGCAGTAATTGTAAATTTGCATATTTAAAGTATACATGCATTTGCAGTGATATGCTGCTGTACAGTATGTCTCATTTGAAAATTGTTGAAACGCATAGGCGTGTATGGTACTGTAACAGTGTCACATTTCGGCATACAGTATACAGCGTTCTCCCCTCGCTCAGGATAATTTACTGCACTGCAGGGTATTTCAACTTATCTACAATGCAGTACATCTCTCCCACACCATTCCTTTGAACGTGTGTCTGGTTTCAATCACATTCCTGCTTGACAGCAGGAATTTACTGCGCATGCGCCTGTAACTGCGCCCACCACTGCTTGCTTGAGTGAAAAAAAAAAAAATTATTGTAATTTTTTTCTCCACAAGCCTGCAAAAACATCTTACTGTATTACGATATTCAATCTGTGCTGTAGCTTTTGTCTGCGACCCTGTGCGTTTGACTGCACATGGTTGATTTGTGTGCTTTTTACGTACTGTATTTGGGGCTGTATTATTATGATGAACTGCCTTTTGAAATTAAAGTATGTCTTTAGCTTTGAACTTCATACGGCTGTCTTTAATTTTTTGAATCTTGCCATTGTATTCTTAATCCATCCATAGCCGAGCTTCAAAGCCTCACTGCGCCTGCGTGTAATTCTCTTTGAGACGGGAGCTTTGAGGCTTTGTTTACGGCAACGTTTTGGAAAATCCCTTCTCGAATTTGATTTGCACAGAGCATCACCTTGATATTATAATAATAGCATGTTTTTGTATAGCACTGTTAGTTACAGTATACGTAGCGCTTTCCAGAGACATTTTTCTGGCACAGGTCCCTGTCCTGTGGAGCTCACAATCTATGTTTTTGGTGCCTGAGGCACAGGGAGATAAAGTGACTCGTTTTTTATGTACTGTATTTGGGGGTTTATTGATCTAATTATTATGATGAGCTGCCTTTTGAAATTACTGTACTCTACTCTACAGTATGTAATTTCTTTGAACTGCTGCACAACTAATCCTTCATCCCTCCCCCACGCACACACAAACTCTTTTCGACAGACACCTCCACAGAGTCATTCATTTTCTGACGTTAGTCATTGTGTTTTTAATCCGTCCCTAGCCGAGCGTCAATCGCCTCACTGCACCTGCATGTACTCTAAGCCTCTTTGAGATGGGAGCTAGCTACTTACTGCGCATGAGTCACCCAACCCCTCCCCCCATCTCCACAGAGTCGTTAATTTTCTGAATCTTGCCATTGTGTTCTTAATCCATCCATAGCCGAGCTTCAAAGCCTCACTGTGCCTGCGTGTGATCCTTTTTCAGATTGGAGCTATTTAGCTGCTTAGCTGCTTACTGCGCATGTGTCACCCAACCCCCCCTCTCCACAGAGTCGTTAATTTTCTGAATCTTGTCATTGTGTTTTTAATCCGTCCATAGCCGAGCTACAGTACAAAGCCTCACTGCGCCTGCGTGTAATTCTCTTTGAGACGGGAGCTTTGAGGCTTTGTTTACGGCAACGTTTTGGAAAATCCCTTCTCGAATTTGATTTGCACAGAGCATCACCTTGATATTATAATAATAGCATGTTTTTGTATAGCGCTGTTAGTTACAGTATACGTAGCACTTTCCAGAGACATTTTGCAGGCACAGGTCCCTGTCCCATGGAGCTCACAATCTATGTTTTTGGTGCCTGAGGCACAGGGAGATAAAGTGACTTGCTTTTTATGTACTGTATTTGGGGGTTGTATTTGGGGGTTTATTGATCAAATTATTATGATGAAATGCCTTTTGAAATTACTGTAATCTACTCTACAGTATGTAATTTCTTTGAACTGCTGCACAACTAATCCTTCATCCCTCCCCCACGCACACACAAACTCTTTTCGACAGACACCTCCACAGAGTCATTCATTTTCTGAAATTAGTCATTGTGTTTTTAATCCGTCCCTAGCCGAGCGTCAATCGCCTCACTTGCCTGCGTGTACTCTAAGCCTCTTTGAGATGGGAGCTAGCTGATTACTGCAATGACTCACCCAACCCCCCCCCCCCCCCCAACCCTTTGAGGCTTTGTTTACGGTAACGCTTTGGAAAATCCCTTCTGGAATTTGAAATGCAAATCTGATTTGCACAGCATTGTGAGAATTGAGAGTAAAAAAAACCATTAACTGATTCATGTTGTTTTGTCATTCATTCTTATACTGTAGGAGTGGGGGGGGGGCTGTTGTCAATGATTATGATTATCAGGAATGTGAATAAATATTTATTTTATCAGGAACAAAAAAATACAAATATTTATTTATTTATAAAATATTTTACCAGGAAGTAATACATTGAGAGTTACCTGTCGTTTTCAAGTATGTCCTGGGACATAAATATAAAAATAAACATGAATAATACATAATGCAGTCTTTATTAAGTTCTTCTGGCAGATTGAAATTGGACAAACATTTAGAAAAAAATTGTAAAACATGGAGAAACATGAATTATGCACATTTCTAAGAATATTATTTAATAATATATATACTGTAATGTATATATATATATACGTATATATATATATGTATATATATATACGTATATATATATATATATATATATATATATATACAGTATACATATTAATATTATTTTTTCCGCCTTTATCTTGTTCCTCATTTCGTGTACAGTACAATAGTTCATTGAGAAAGGAGAGGTTTTGTGTACATCAATACTGCTGATTATATACTGTACATTTGACCGTACAAACAGATTAGACTAGACACAACACCCCACCTCCCCCCAGGCCACCCTTTTTTCCTGAAACGACAAGAAAACAAAAAATTAGTGCAGTTACTGTATGTGTGTACTGTATTATGGCATTGTGTGATATGTAGTACTACTGTAGATGGCTGGTGCTGCTTTCTCTGAAAAGAAAAAAATTGACCAGTTAGTAGGAAGTTACTGTACTACTCTCAAACTAGTCTACTGTACTGTATACTGGAACTACTGTATACTCTGACTACTGTTAAATACTACTGTATGTAACCTGATGGCTGGTGCTTCTCTCTCTGTAAAGAAAAAACTGTAACTACTGTACTGTATTCTCTGACTACTGTTAAATACTATTTAACCTGATAGCTGGTTCTGCTCTCTCTGTTAAGAAAAAACTGTAACTACTGTATACTCTGACTATTGTATCATACTGTACTAACAATACTACAGCACAGTACTACTTTCCTGTTGCTTGCCCATTACGCGCGATCACAATGGGCAACACAGTGGCAATATGGTCTATATATTTATTGCAGCGTTCCACGGTGAGTACATTGTTCCAAAAACTCATTATGCCTTTCGCCAACTCGTCCTTTTTGGAGGGTTTCGCCACTTTCCGGATATGGTCCTTCAGCTGATGCCAGACCATTTCGATCGGATTGAAGTCTGGCGATCTGTCATTGGAAAAAAAGGACAATTAGTTTAAGAGATACAGTACACAGTAAAAACAGGGGAAAAAAATGAGACACGGTTACCGCACTTACTCCGCTGGCGTCTTCACCCAGTTGATACCGCGCTCAAGGATATGCGCTGTTGACGCGGTGTGCTTCGGATCGTTGTCTTGGTAGAAGCGGTGACCATCCGGGAACTCGCGTGTGATATATTGCACTATCTCAGGGACAATGTTGTCTTGGAAGAAAGCTTTATTCATGATTCCTATAGCAAGAAAATAAAAGTGCTCAAAAAACTGCACAATACAGCTAAACCCCGTTATAACGCGGTGCTCGGGGTTTAGCTGTAGTACAGTACAGTGCATACAGCAAGGCTACACTAGTAAAGTACAGTGCATAAGGCTACATTATATTTGATATATTTTACCTTCAAAGATGACAATGCATCCTGGTCCACGCCTAGAGATGGCACCCCACACATGCAGCTTCACGGGGTGTTTTGGCCGTGGCTTCAATGATATGCGGCCTTTTTTGTGGAATGCAAAGCTTGCAAATCTCTCCAGCGACACAGTAGACTCATCAGTGAAGATGCAATCCTGGAAAGTTTCCCCACTGTGGATCCATGCCTGGGCCTGGACTACTCTTTTGATTTTGTTTGCGTCCTGTATCATGGGGTACGCTCTGTAATGACAAGGAATATATAATTTTAGCGGTACAGTACAGTTTCCTAAACAACACTTTTACCTCCTGTACTGTCCAGTACTAACCTCACACGTCCATATTTCCATCCAATGCTGCGTCTCATCTTCTTTATGCTGGTTTCGGATACAGTCAGATTGTGCTTTTCCTGCAGAGTGTATTTGACCCTTAATGCACTCTTCTCATCATTCTCCTCACTAATTTTGTCCACCAGAAGAGTTGTCTCCCTACAATGTAAAGAAAATATATTGTTTTATTAATATGCAGCAATATAAAAATTATATATACTGTTGTACTGTATTATAAATATATACTGTTGTCATATAAATCTAAAAAAAATATATACTGTTGTAATATAAATATAAAAAAATATATACTGTTGTAATATACATATAAATATACAAAATATATATATACTGTTGTAATATAAATATAAATATATACTGTTGTAATATAAATATAAATACAGGGATACCCCGGTTTAAGGACACTCACTTTAAGTACACTCGCGAGTAAGGACATATCGTCCAATAGGCAAACAGCAGCTCACGCATGTGCCTGTCATCACGTCCTGAACAGCAATACGGGAGATGCGCGGGAGGGCCGATGAGAGGGGGGCGCTCCGGCTCCCTATCTGTACCGAAGTTGTGCGCAAGCGGGGAGACGATAGAGCCTGTTACACATGCGTTATTTACATCAGTTATGCACGTATAGGACGATTGCAGTACAGTAAATGCATCGATAAGTGGATAAAAGGTAACGCTTCACTTTAAGTACATTTTCGCTTTACATACATGCTCCGGTCCCATTGCGTACGTTAATGTGGGGTATGCCTGTATGCAAAATATAGATACTGATGTAATATAAATATACAAAATATATATACTGTTGTAATATAAATATAGAAAAAATATATACTGTTGTAATATAAATATAAATATAGAAAATATATATACTGTTGTAATATAAATATAAATATAGAAAATATATATACTGTTGTAATATAAATATACAAAATATATATACTGTTGTAATATAAATATACAAAAAATATATACTGTTGTAATATAAATATAAAAAAATATATACTGTTGTAATATAAATATACAAAAAATATATACTGTTGTAATATAAATATAAAAAAATATATACTGTTGTAATATAAATATAAATATACAATATATATATACTGTTGTAATATATATATATTTTTTAAGTTGTATAAATATACTTACGCCTTAGTTACCCTTGGTACCCTTTTGCGCTCTCTGTTTTTTCCATGTGCATGATAGCTCACGGTGGTTGCTGGCACAACGAGGCTAGAAGTAGCTAACCAGCGTTGGATAGCAGCAATTCGGTGTCCGCTCGTGTACATCTCCTTAATTCGCATGCTGAGATCCTTGGAAATCTTTTCAACAGGCATTGCTGCGAGTAGAAAGAAATACAAACACAAGAATGTATATTCGATGTTTTGTCGATGTGTATTCAATGTGCAGTGTATCCACAAAATGGATGGTGTATTTATACGGTAATAACTCACATTTGAGTACGCCCACTTTCAACACCTTTACCTGGTCGCCATGCATAAAAGGTTACACACTTTGCATAGCCCACCACTCGATGATCTTTATCTGAACTTGCCCTTGTCCAGATACTGTACTGCATTGTGCCATCTGCTTCCATGGATCGACCCCGATTCTACGGACGCAGGAACCCACTCACCTCTGCCGTGCCTGTCCTTCAGAAAAAGCGAAAGGCGGTTGCCGTTTCCATGCCAAGGCCAAAGCGACAGGCTAAGGCCAATAAAGAAAACCTTCTGCTGACCCCAAAGGCTAAGGGTTTTCATAGACGTCAGCCTTATTATGTCAAGAAGATATACGGTGATGTACTCTCGACGCAAAACGATTGGCAGCCAACCCATTGAACCCTCAGAACACTTCCTCACATATGCTTCTACGACTCTGCCGCCGCTGTCCCGGAAATCTTCAGCCCGTCTTCTCCACCCCTCATCCTCGACGCTCCCACCGCCCTCACGGAAACCCACAGGCCATCTTCTCCAGTTCTATCCGACGACGCTGCCTCTGAAATCCATGGGTCACTTTCTCCTTTGCTCTTAGACGACTCTGCTTCTCGCCCGGAAATCCAAAGGTCACTTTCTCCATCCCTCTTCGACGACGCTGCCGCTTCTCCTCTACCGGACATCCACAGGTCACCTCCTCCACCCTTCTTCGACGACGCTGCCGCTTCTCTCCATGGAACCCCCATCTCATCCTCCGTTGCACCCATCCACCCAGATTTCCAGACGCCATGCACAAGAAGCAGCTCGTTAGACCGGATGCTGAATGGGATAACTGTGGATCTCCCCGGGAACTCTATTGTGCTAGCAAAGATAGATTTGCTTCTGGAGACCATGCTAAATGTGGAGCAACGGATGCTACATATGGATCAACGGATGATACATATGGATCAGCGGATGGATCGGCGGATGGAGAAGATAGAGGCTGACATAGCGGATATACATCATTTGCTTGGTGTTAATGCCCCTGTTTCCCTGACGCTGGAGCAGGGGGATGACATGGATGTGATGCATGGGACCTTCAACCCCCTTCCATCACCAAGCACACCCCTTCCACCAGAAGATGTAGTGTACATGTATGTCGTTGAGGAGGACATGACAACCCCGTCAAGACCACGCCAAGAGACAACACGGCGACCAAGACTGGAGGAAAGCTTCCTCCCAGACAACCTACCATCGCCCGTCGCCTCAAGCACACCTGCTGACAAAAGACCTACATTCGCTCGCATCGATACGGTGCCCGACATCACCCTGTGCGATCTGCCACCGGTACTCAGGGAGAAGTATAGGGTGAAGAGAAAAGTTATTTCTTTTCAGACAAATACACAAAATCTTCACAATATACACTTAATAAAACACTTACTGGGATGGGGGAACAAAATCAATTGTCCTTGGAACGAAACAAAGTCTCTGCACACCCCTGCACGCATGCCAGTGGGTGCGCAAAAGGATCCGTGTAGCAATTCCTGGCTAGGGGCACAAGTTGCCATCCCTATATTTCCGCCAAAAGGTAAAAGTTTGTTCAGTCCTTACAGGATTCATTCAGGAACCCTTAGCTCTAACGAATTCCAGAAGAGGGGGATGATCCTTGGTTACGATATTATTAACCCCTCACACTCCGGAACCGCTGATGCTGGAACTTGGTCAAATCGTTAAATCAGATGAATCTCCTTGGGACTGGGCTGCAGGCATCTTTATAGGGTTAAGGGTCCTATACCTAACATACACACCCAATCCCTTCCGTGGGAACACTTTTTCCCCCTATCCCAGACTTGCCAGTAGTTCATAGCATGGGCAGAAGTGGCTTCCTGGTTTGCACAGAGCATGTGTCAACTTGACACCTAAACTGCTTACCATACCGGGTCCAACTTCTTACCTGGAGACAGTAAGTCTGGGGTTTGGCTACCAAGTGTGAAGTACCCATTCTTAACACCGGTATCTGGCACTCACAATATACGGGCCACCCTAACACCTAGGATTACTGAGGATTTTCATCTCCGAACTTCTCATACACATGGCCTCTGCAGGGGCCCTTTGAAGTATGGAATTGAAAAATCCCTCAGTTCATTCACCCTTAGCATATTTGCATGCTAAAGGATTTTTCCCCGGCTCACAGAAAAAGTTTTCCTATCTTCACATTTAAAACCAACAGTATAAAACAGTTTATTAATAAAGTATGTTCTGCTTGTGCCACTACTATAAACTTTATATGTGGGTGTATAGTTTCTTTATTCTTCACTGCATTCCAAAAATTAGAGTGCTAGCTTATTCCGATTGCGAGTTAGCTGATTTAATTGAATGTGCTTTGATCAGAGATCACAGACACACGCCAGCACTGAAACAAACTTAATTTTTTTATTTGTGGTTTCTACCTGTATGAACAATATAAAACAACTTTGTAGGTGTCGTATTTCTTCAGCTACCTGGGATCCAAAAATTAGATTGTTAGCTCACTCCTAGTGCCGCAAATACAATTAGCACATTTCACATACATCCAGTTACCTGCAGCTAGCTTTAGAGCTGCAAAACAGGGACACAAATGATAGTGTAGGGGAAAGCATGACATTACGGGGACAATACATTTTAACCCCTTCAGTCCCAACAGGGATTAGGGTTAATAGCGGTGGTGTAGGGGAAAACAGGGGATTATGGGGATAATACATTTTAACCCCTTCACTCCCAGCAGGGTTTAGGGTTAACCAGCCGGGTATAATGCCTTTATTATTGGCCTGGTTAACCCCTCTCGCCACACTGTTCAACTTTTATTTAATGTCACATGGCCTCAGTAACTCATAGCGCCCCGGTACATATTATTACTTTGTGCTTGAAGTGCTTTCAAGGTTACAAATACAATCAACAAAATAGATATCCCAGGGAGGTATGCTGTTAGTAGGCAGTGTGCACTACAGCCCATCAGCTGGTTTAGCTCATACTGGCTAGAGCTATTGTTCTTAAGAGATTATGGGTTGAACTTCTGACCCGGTTGTGTGTGATACCATACCCCATTTCTAAGGTGCTTAGACTTGTCAACCCAATAACACATTGTGTGCTGTGGGAAGCAAGTGTAAGTATGTCTTTATTTATATAGCACCATTAATATACATAGTGCTTCACAGTAGTAATACACGTGACAATCATATAAATAACAGAACATGGGAATAAGTGCTTCAGACATAAAAATTAACATTTAGGAAGAGAAGTCCATGCTCTGAAGAGCTTGCAATCTAATTGAATAGTGGAATAGTTTCCTGCAGTTAGCAGAGTTTTATTTATTGTAAAATAAAGTATTTCAATTCAGTATGTGTCTGTGTATGTGTCTGTTACTCTGGCAGATGGCAGTGATTTTTTTTGTCCCTGATAGTTTACACCATAGCCATTTTTGTGCATAGCTGCCTTGTAGCACCAAAATGAGTGCATATATCTGTAGTAGCTATTGCCCCCTGGCTTCCTTTAAGAGTCGACCACTTCCACTTCCTGGTTGACAGTTTTATGTTCTTTGTGGAGCACACCTGAGATATGCTAATAGCTACATGTGTGAGCAGTGATCAGCTCAGAAGTAGGATGCGACAGCAGTACTCCCTATCAGCTGGTTTGGCTCCCAGTTCTAGTGCTGTGGCCTGGAAAATCAGTGGTTTTGGTTTCTAAGCCTGTTGAATTTCACATGATTCCAGTCATAAGGGTGGTACCTTATGCTTATCAATTCTAAAGAGTTGGTATGGAAATCATTTTTAGGAAGTGTGGGATGGGACTCATTTAAATATACTTTGCACAGCAATTAGCAAATCGCTCAGGTGTGCTCCTTTTTCAGCATAGGCATGTTTCCCTAATTTATTTGGAGGGACACTTGAGGGGATACATATATATACAACTGGCGACAGCTAATCTATCTATATCTTTCTCAAACCGTCGTATGTGTGTTTGCCTGTCTGTATGTGTGTTCCCTGTGTCTAGGGGCAATCGCATTGGACCTTTGGCCAATCACTCCGCCTCAGGCCAATGAGATGGCTTCCTTGGTCTGCCCGCCCCCGCACACCTCTCATTGGCCTGAGGCGGAGTGACGGGCCAAATGGGGACACGCACACACACAGACACACACACTCTCTCCCTCTCCCTCTGTCCCCCCCCACCCCATCACATGCACCACCCTGCACCGGCTCCCAGACGGAGGGGAAGCGCGGCGCGGCCCTCCTGTCACAGCCGCCAACTTCAGGCTCCACCCCCTCACTCTCAATCGACTCCCGGACAGAGGGGAAGCGCAGCACGGCCCTCCTAACCGAGCCACCAACGCTCACTTACCTCCCTGGCGCTCCCTTACCTCCCCGGCGCTCCCTTATCTCCCCAGCGCTACCTCCCCGGCCGCTGGGGGGCCAAGAAGCCTCCTCGGATCTGCGCCAGTCCCACTCTCCACCACCTCTCACTCCCGTCGTGTGTGTGTGTGTGTGTGTGTGTGTGTGTGTGTGGAGGGACATTTTACCCCTGCCCTTCACCTCCCCTACCCCTGCTCTTCACTCCCCTACCCCTGCCCTTCACCCCCCTCCTACCCCTGTTCTTCACCCCACCTACTCCTGCCCTTCACCCCCCTTCCTACCCCTGCCCTTCACCCTGCCCTTCCCCCCCACCCCCTGCCCTTCCCCCCCCCACCCCCTGCCCTTCCCCCCCCCACCCCCTGCCCTTCCCCCCCCACCCCCTGCCCTTCCCCCCCCACCCCCTGCCCTTCCCCCCCCCCACCCCCTGCCATTCCCCCCCCTGCCCTTCCCCCCCCCACCCCCTGCCCTTCACCCCCCACCCCCTGCCCTTCACCCCCCACCCCCTGCCCTTCACCCCCCACCCCCCTGCCCTTCACCCCCCACCCCCTGCCCTTCCCCCCCCACCCCCTGCCCTTCCCCCCCCACCCCCTGCCCTTCCCCCCCACCCCCTGCCCCCTCCCTGCCCTTCACCCTCCCCCCACCCCCACCCCTTCACCCTCCCCCCAACCCTTCACCCTCCCCCTGCCCTTCACCCTCCCTCTGCCCTTCACCCCAACCCCTGCCCTTCACCCCCCACCCCCTGCCCTTCACCCCCCACCCCCTGCCCTTCACCCCACCCCCACCCCTGCCCTTCACCCCGCCCCACCCCCACCCTTCACCCCGCCCCACCCCCACCCTTCACTCCGCCCCACCCCCACCCCTTCACCCCACCCCCTGCCCTTCACCCCCCCACCCCCACACCCACCCCCTGCCCTTCCCCCCCAACCCCTGCCCTTCCCCCCCTGCCCTTCACCCTCCCCCCACCCCTAGCCCTTCACCCTCCCCCCACCCCCAGCCCTTCACCCCCCCAACCCCCTGCCCTTCACCCCGCCCCAACCCCTGCCCTTCACCCCCCCCACTCACTGCCCTTCACCCCCACTCCCTGCACTTCACCCCCCACCCCCTGCCCTTCACCCCCCACCCCCTGCCCTTCACCCCCCCCATCCCCTGCCCTTCACCCCCCCCCCATCCCCTGCCCTTCACCCCACCACCACACCCTGCCCTTCACCCCCCCCACCCCCTGCACTTTACCCCCCCCCCACCCCCTGCCCTTCATCCCCCCCCACCCCCTGCCCTTCATCCCCCCCCCACCCCCTGCCCTTCATCCTCCCCCACCCCCTGCCCTTCATCCCCCCCCACCCTTCACCTCCCCCCACCCCCTGCCCTTCACCCCCCCACCCCCTGCCCTTCACCCCCCCACCCCCCGCCCTTCACCCCCCAACCCCCACCCCCCGCCCTTAACCCCCCAACCCCCACCCCCCGCCCTTAACCCCATACCCCCTGCCCTACACCCCCAGCCCATCACCCCCCCTACCCCTGCCCTTCACCCCCCTACTCCTGCTTTTCACCACCCCCCACCCCTGCCCATCACCCCCTCTACCCCTGCCCTTCACCCCCTAACCTGGCCCTTCACCTACCCCTGCCCTTCACCTGCCCCTGCCCTTAACCCCCCCTACCATTCACCTCCCCTACCCTTCACTCACCCTACCCTTCACTCCCCCTACCCCTGCCCTTCACCCCCCTACCCCTGCCCTTCACCCCCTACC
This sequence comes from Ascaphus truei, assembly GCF_040206685.1. Taxonomy (NCBI): domain Eukaryota; kingdom Metazoa; phylum Chordata; class Amphibia; order Anura; family Ascaphidae; genus Ascaphus; species Ascaphus truei. The sequence continues at coordinate 196,684,197 of NC_134484.1, read as the reverse complement.
CTTGCCCTTCACCCCCCTACCCCTGCCCATCCCCACTACCCCTGCCCTTCACCCCCTACCCCGGCCCTTAACCCCCCTACCCCTGCCCATCCCCACTACACCTGCCCTTCACCCCCTACCCCGGCCCTTAACCCCCCTACCCCTGCCCATCCCCACTACCCCTGCCCTTCCCCCCACCCTACCCCTGCCCTTCCCCCCACCCTACCCCTTCCCATCACCCCCTCTACCTCTGCCCTTCACCCCCTAACCTGGCCCTTCACCTACCCCTGCCCTTCACCTACCCCTGCCCTTCACCCCCCCTACCCTTCACCTCCCCTACCCTTCACTCCCCCTACCCTTCACTCCCCCTACCCCTGCCCTTCACCCCCTACCCCTGCCCTTCACCCCCTACCCCTGCCCTTCACCCCCCTCCCCTGCCCTTCACCCCCCCTACCCCTGCCCCTCAACCCCCCCTACCCCTGCCCTTCACCCGTATACCCCTCACCCCCCCTACCCCTTCCCTTCACCCCCCTACCCCTGTCCTTCACCTGTATAAACCTCACCCCCCCTACCCCTCCCTGCTCTTTACCCCCCCTACCCCTGCCCTTCATCCCCCCTACCCCTGCCCATCACCTCCCTACCCTTGCCATTGACCCCTTTACCCCTGCCCTTCAACCCCCCTACCCCTCACCCCCCCACCCCTGCCCTTCACCACTCTACCCCTCACCCCACCTCCCCCTCACCCCCCTACCCCTGCTCTTTACTCCCCCTACCCCTGCCCTTCACCCCCCCTACCCCTGCCCTTCACCTCCCTACCCCTGCCCTTCACCCCCCCTACCCCTGCCCTTCACCTCCCTACCCCTGCCCTTCACCCCCCCTACACCTGCCCTTTACCCCCCCACCCTTCACTTACCCCTGCCCTTCACCCCACACTACCCCTGCCCTTCACCCCACACAACCCCTGCCCTTCACCCCCCCTACCCCTCACCCCCCATACCCCTGCCCCTCACCCCCTACCCCTGCCCTTCACCCCCCTACCCCTGCCCTTCACCCCCTACCCCTGCCCTTCACCCCCTACCCCTGCCCTTCACCCCCAACTCCTGCCCTTCACCCCCCACCCCCTACCCCTGCCCTTCGCCCCCCACCCCCTACCCCTGCCCTTCGCCCACCACCCCCTACCCCTGCCCTTCGCCCCCCACCCCCTACCCCTGCCCTTCGCCCCCCACCCCCTACCCCTACCCATTGCCCACCACCCCCTACCCCTGCCCTTCGCCCCCCACCCCCTACCCCTGCCCTTTGCCACCAAACCCCTACCCTTCGCCCCCCACCCCCTACCCCTGCCCTTCACACCCCCTACCACAGCCCTTCACCCCCCCCTACCCCTCCCCCCTCCCCTGCCCTTCACCCCCCCTACCCCTGCCCTTCACCACCCAAAACCTACCCCTGCCCTTCACCCCCCATGCCCTACCCCTGCCCTTCACCCCGACCCCAGCCCTTCACCCCCCCATGCCCTACCCCTGCCCTTCACCCCCCACCCCTGCCCTTCGCCCCCACCCCCTACCCCTGCCCTTTGCCACCAAACCCCTACCCTTCGCCCCCCACCCCCTACCCCTGCCCTTCACACCCCCCTACCCCAGCCCTTCACCCCCCCTACCCCTCACCCCCCTCCCCTGCCCTTCAACCCCCCTACCCCTGCCCTTCACCTCACCCCCCTCCCCTGCCCTTCAACCCCCCTACCCCTGCCCTTCACCACCCAAAACCTACCCCTGCCCTTCACACCCCATGCCCTACCCCTGCCCTTCACCCCGACCCCAGCCCTTCACCCCCCCATGCCCTACCCCTGCCCTTCACCCCCCACCCCTGCCCTTCACCCCCCATGCCCTACCCCTGCCCTTCACCCCCCACCCCTGCCCTTCACCCCCCCTACCCCTGCCCTTCACCCCATCCCACCCCACCCCCTGCCCTTCACCCCACCCCCTGCCCTTCACCCCCCACTCTTCACCCCCTGCCCTTCACCCCCCACCCTTCACCCCCCACCCCTGCCCTTCACCCCCCCTACCCCTGCCCTTCACCCCATCCCACCCCACCCCCTGCCCTTCACCCCACCCCCTGCCCTTCACCCCCCACTCTTCACCCCACCCCCTGCCCTTCACCCCCCACTCTTCACCCCCTGCCCTTCACCACCCACTCTTCACCCCCTGCCCTTCACCCCTGCCCTTCACCCCCCCACCCCTGCCCTTCACCCCCCCTACCCCTGCCCTTCACCCCATCCCACCCCACCCCCTGCCCTTCACCCCACCCCCTGCCCTTCACCCCCCACTCTTCACCCCCTGCCCTTCACCCCCCACCCTTCACCACCTGCCCTTCACCCCCCCCCCACCCCCTGCCCTTCACCCCCCCCCACCCTTCACCCCCCCCACCCCCTGCCCTTCACCCCCCCCACCCTTCACCCCCCCCACCCCCTGCCCTTCACCCCCCCCACCCCCTGCCCTTCACCCCCCCACCCCCTGCCCTTCACCCCCCCCACCCCCTGCCCTTCACCCCCTGCCCTTCACCCCCCCCCACCACCTGCCCTTCACCCCCCCAGCCCTTCACTCCCCCCACCCCCTGCCCTTCACCCCCCCACCCCCTGCCCTTCACCCCCCCCACCCCTGCCCTTCACCCCCCCACCCCCTGCCCTTCACCCCCGCCACCCCCTGCCCTTCACCCCCCCACCCCCTGCCCTTCACCCCCCCCACCCCTGCCCTTCACCCCCCCACCCCCTGCCCTTCACCCCCGCCACCCCCTGCCCTTCACCCCCCCACCCCCTGCCCTTCACCCCCGCCACCCCCTGCCCTTCACCCCCCACCCTTCACCCCCTACCCCTGCTCTTCACCCCCTACCCCTGCCCTTCACCCCCACCCCTGCCCTTCACCCCCCCTACCCTTCACCCCCCCCTACCCTTCACCTACCCCTGCCCTTCACCCCCCCTACCCGTCCTTCACCCGTATACCCCTCACCCCCCCTACCCCTGCCCTTCACCCCCTTACCCCTGTCCTTCACCTGTATACCCCTCACCCCCCTACCCCTGCTCTTTACCCCCCCTACCCCTACCCTTCATCCTCCCTACCCCTGCCCTTCACCTCCCTACCCTTGCCATTGACCCCTTTACCCCTGCCCTTCACCCCCCACCCCCTACCCCTGCCCTTCGCCCACCACCCCCTACCCCTGCCCTTCGCCCCCCACCCCCTACCCCTGCCCTTTGCCACCAAACCCCTACCCTTCGCCCCCCACCCCCTACCCCTGCCCTTCGCCCCCCACCCCTGCACTTCGCCCCCTACCCCTGCACCCCCACCCCTGCCCCCCCCACCCCCTACCCCTGCCCTTCACCCCCTACCTTCACCCCCTACCCCTGCCCTTCACCACCTCCCCTACCCCTGCCCTTCACCCCCCCTACCCCTGTCCTTCACCCGTATACCCCTCACCCCCCCTACCCCTGCCCTTCACCCCTTACCCCTGTCTTTCACCTGTATACCCTTCACCCCCCCTACCCCTGCTCTTTACCCCCCCTACCCCTGCCCTTCATCCCCCCTACCCCTGCCCTTTACCCCCCTACCCCTGCCCTTCACCCCATCCTACCCCTCACCCCCCCTACCCCAGCCCTTCACCCCCTACCCCTGCCCTTTACCCCCCTACCCCTGCCCTTTACCACGCCTACCCCTGCCCTTCACCCCCCCTGCCCTTCACCCCCCCTACCCCTGCCCTTTACCCCCCCTACCCTTCACCTAACCCTGCCCTTCACCCCACACTACCCCTGCCCTTCACCCCACACTACCCCTGCCCTTCACCCCCTCCTACCCCTGCCCTTTACCACGCCTACCCCTGCCCTTCACCCCCCTACCCCTGCCCTTCACCCCCCCTACACCTGCCCTTTACCACGCCTACCCCTGCCCTTCACCCCCCCTACCCCTCACCCCCCATACCCCTGCCCCTCACCCCCCTACCCCTGCCCCTCACCCCCCTACCCCTGCCCTTCACCCCCCTACCCCTGCCCTTCACCCCCTACCCCTGCCCTTCACCCCCTACCCCTGCACTTCACCCCCAACTCCTGCCCTTCACCCCCCACCCCCTACCCTTCACCCCCCACCCCCTACCCCTGCCCTTCGCCCCCCACCCCCTACCCCTGCCCTTTGCCCCCCACCCCCTACCCCTGCCCATCGCCCACCACCCCCTACCCCTGCCCATCGCCCACCACCCCCTACACCTGCCCTTCGCCCCCCACCCCCTACCCCTGCCCATCGCCCACCACCCCCTACCCCTGCCCATCGCCCACCACCCCCTACCCCTGCCCTTCGCCCCCACCCCCTACCCCTGCCCTTTGCCACCAAACCCCTACCCTTCGCCCCCCACCCCCCCTACCCCTGCCCTTCACACCCCCCTACCCCAGCCCTTCACCCCCCTACCCCTCACCCCCCTCCCTGCCCTTCACCCCCCCTACCCCTGCCCTTCACCACCCAAAACCTACCCCTGCCCTTCACCCCCCCTACCCCTGCCCTTCACCACCCAAAACCTACCCCTGCCCTTCACCCCCCATGCCCTACCCCTGCCCTTCACCCCCTACCCCAGCCCTTCACCCCCCCATGCCCTACCCCTGCCCTTCACCCCCCACCCCTGCCCTTCACCCCCCATGCCCTACCCCTGCCCTTCACCCCCCCTACCCCTGCCCTTCACCCAATCCCACCCCACCCCCTGCCCTTCACCCCACCCCCTGCCCTTCACCCCCCACTCTTCACCCCCTGCCCTTCACCCCCCGCCCTTCACCCCCCCCCCCCACCCCCTGTCCTTCACCCCCCCCCACCCCCTGCCCTTCCCCCCCCCCACCCCCTGCCCTTCACCCCCGCCACCCCCTGCCCTTCACCCCCCCACCCCCTGCCCTTCACCCCCGCCACCCCCTGCCCTTCACCCCCCCACCCCCTGACCTTCACCCCAGCCCACCCCACCCCCTGCCCTTCACCCCACCCCCTGCCCTTCACCCCCCACTCTTCACCCCCTGCCCTTCACCCCCCACCCTTCACCCCCTGCCCTTCACCCCCCACCCTTCACCCCCTTCCCTTCACCCCCCCCCACCCCCTGCCCTTCACCCCACCCACCCCCTGCCCTTCACCCCCCCCCACCCCCTGCCCTTCACCCCCCCACCCCCTGCCCTTCACCCCCCACCATTCACCCCCTTCCCTTCACCCCCCCCCCCACCCCCTGCCCTTCACCCCACCCCCTGCCCTTCACCCCCCACCCTTCACCCCCCCTACCCTTCACCCAATCCCACCCCACCCCCTGCCCTTCACCCCACCCCCTGCCCTTCACCCCCCACTCTTCACCCCCTGCCCTTCACCCCCCGCCCTTCACCCCCCCCACCCCCTGTCCTTCACCCCCCCCCACCCCCTGCCCTTCCCCCCCCCACCCCCTGCCCTTCACCCCCCCACCCCTGCCCTTCACCCCCCCCACCCCCTGCCCTTCACTCCCCACCCCCTGCCCTTCACCCCCCCCCCACCCCTGCCCTTCACCCCCCCCACCCCCTGCCCTTCACCCCCGCCACCCCCTGCCCTTCACCCCCCCACCCCCTGCCCTTCACCCCAGCCCACCCCACCCCCTGCCCTTCACCCCACCCCCTGCCCTTCACCCCCCACTCTTCACCCCCTGCCCTTCACCCCCCACCCTTCACCCCCTTCCCTTCACGCCCCCCCACCCCCTGCCCTTCACCCCCCCCCCACCTCCTGCCCTTCACCCCCCCACCCCCTGCCCTTCACCCCCACCACCCCCTGCCCATCACCCCCCCACCCCCTGCCCTTCACCCCCTGCCCTTCACCCCCCCACCCCCTGCCCTTCACCCCCCCACCCCCTGCCCTTCACCCCCCCCAGCCCTTCACTCCCCCCACCCCCTGCCCTTCACCCCCCCACCCTTCACCCCCCCCCCACCCCCTGCCCTTCACCCCCCCCCCCACCCCCTGCCCTTCACCCCCACCCCCTGCCCTTCACCCCCCCCACCCCCGCCCTTCACCCCCCCCACCCCCTGCCCTTCACCCACCCACCCCCTGCCCTACATCCCCCGCCCTTCACCCACCCACTCCCCCACCCCCTGCCCTTCACCCCCCCCCACCCCCTGCCCTTCACCCCCCCACCCCCTGCCCTTCACCCCCCCACCCCCTGCCCTTCACCCCCCCACCCCCTGCCCTTCACCCCCCCACCCCCTGCCCTTCACCCCCCCCACCCCCTGCCCTTCACCCCCCCCACCCCCTGCCCTTCATCCCCCCACCCCCTGCCCTTCACCCACCCACTCCACCACCACCGCCCTTCACCCCCCCACCCCCTGCCCTTCACCCCCCCACCCCCTGCCCTTCACCCCCTGCCCTTCACCCCCCCCACCCCCTGACCTTCACCCCCTGCCCTTCACCCCCCCCACCCCCTGCCCTTCACTCCCTGCCCTTCACCCCCCCATCCCCTGCCTTTCACCCCCCGCCCTTCACCCCCCACACCCCCTGTCCTTCACCCCCCACCCTTCACCCCCCCACCCCCTGCCCTTCACCCCCCGCCCTTCACCCCCCCACCCCCTGCCCTTCACCCCCCCACCCCCTGCCCTTCACCCCCCCTGCCTTTCACCCCCCACCCCCTGCCCTTCACCCCCCCCACCCCCAGCCCTTCACCCCCCCAACCCCTGCCCTTCACCCCCCCTGCCCTACACCCCCCCATTCCCTGCCCTTCACCCCCCCTGCCCTTCACCCCCCCTGCCCTACACCCCCCCATTCCCTGCCCTTCACCCCCCCTGCCCTTCACCCCCCCTGCCCTACACCCCCACCCTGCCCTACACCCCCCATTCCCTGCCCGTCACCCCCCCTGCCCTTTACCCCCCCTGCCCTACACCCCCACCCTGCCCTACACCCCCCTGCCCTACAACCCCCCATCCCCTGACCTTCACCCACCCCCTGCCCTACACCCCCCCATCCCCTGCCCTTTGCCCCCCACCCCTACCCATGCTTTTCGCCCCCCACCACCTACCCCTGCCCTTTGCCCCCCACCCCCTACCCCTGCCCTTTGCCCCCCACCCCCGATCCCTGCACTTTGCTCCCCACCTCCTACCCTTGCCCTTCGCCCCCACCCCTGCCATTTGCCCCCAAAACCCTACCCTTCGCCCCCCACACCCTACACCTGCCCTTCAACCTCCACCCCTGCCCTTCGCCCCCCCCACCCCCTACCCCCTACCCCTGCCCTTCGCCCCCCACCCCTACCCCTGCCCTTCGCCCCCAAATCCCTACCCTTCGCCCCCCACCACTACACCTGCCCTTCACTCTCCAACCCTACCCCTGCCCTTCACCCTCCACCCTCTACACCCTACCCCTACCCTTCACCCCCCCTACCCCTGCCCTTCACCCCCACCCCTGCCCTTCACACCCCCTACCCTTCACCCCCCCCTACCACTACACCTGCCCTTCACTCTCCAACCCTACCCCTGCCCTTCACCCTCCACCCTCTACACCCTACCCCTGCCCTTCACCCCCCCTACCCCTGCCCTTCACCCCCACCCCTGCCCTTCACCCCCCCTACCCTTCACCCCCCCTACCCTTCACCTACCCCTGCCCTTCACCCCCCCTACCCATCGCCTACCCCTGCCCTTCACTCCCCCACCCCTACCCTTCACCCCCCCTACCCTTCACCTACCCCTGCCCTTCACCCCCCCCACCCCCTGACCTTCACCCCCTGCCCTTCACCCCCCCCACCCCCTGCCCTTCACTCCCTGCCCTTCACCCCCCCATCCCCTGCCTTTCACCCCCCGCCCTTCACCCCCCACACCCCCTGTCCTTCACCCCCCACCCTTCACCCCCCCACCCCCTGCCCTTCACCCCCCGCCCTTCACCCCCCCACCCCCTGCCCTTCACCCCCCCACCCCCTGCCCTTCACCCCCCCTGCCTTTCACCCCCCACCCCCTGCCCTTCACCCCCCCACCCCCAGCCCTTCACCCCCCCACCCCCTGCCCTTCACCCCCCCCCACCCCCTGCCCTTCATCCCCCCACCCCCTGCCCTTCACCCACCCACTCCACCACCAACCGCCCTTCACCCCCCCACCCCCTGCCCTTCACCCCCCCACCCCCTGCCCTTCACCCCCTGCCCTTCACCCCCCCCACCCCCTGACCTTCACCCCCTGCCCTTCACCCCCCCCACCCCCTGCCCTTCACTCCCTGCCCTTCACCCCCCCATCCCCTGCCTTTCACCCCCCGCCCTTCACCCCCCACACCCCCTGTCCTTCACCCCCCACCCTTCACCCCCCCACCCCCTGCCCTTCACCCCCCGCCCTTCACCCCCCCACCCCCTGCCCTTCACCCCCCCACCCCCTGCCCTTCACCCCCCCTGCCTTTCACCCCCCACCCCCTGCCCTTCACCCCCCCACCCCCAGCCCTTCACCCCCCCAACCCCTGCCCTTCACCCCCCCTGCCCTACACCCCCCCATTCCCTGCCCTTCACCCCCCCTGCCCTTCACCCCCCCTGCCCTACACCCCCCCATTCCCTGCCCTTCACCCCCCCTGCCCTTCACCCCCCCTGCCCTACACCCCCACCCTGCCCTACACCCCCCATTCCCTGCCCGTCACCCCCCCTGCCCTTTACCCCCCCTGCCCTACACCCCCACCCTGCCCTACACCCCCCTGCCCTACAACCCCCCATCCCCTGACCTTCACCCACCCCCTGCCCTACACCCCCCCATCCCCTGCCCTTTGCCCCCCACCCCTACCCATGCTTTTCGCCCCCCACCACCTACCCCTGCCCTTTGCCCCCCACCCCCTACCCCTGCCCTTTGCCCCCCACCCCCGATCCCTGCACTTTGCTCCCCACCTCCTACCCTTGCCCTTCGCCCCCACCCCTGCCATTTGCCCCCAAAACCCTACCCTTCGCCCCCCACACCCTACACCTGCCCTTCAACCTCCACCCCTGCCCTTCGCCCCCCACCCCCTACCCCCTACCCCTGCCCTTCGCCCCCCACCCCTACCCCTGCCCTTCGCCCCCAAATCCCTACCCTTCGCCCCCCACCACTACACCTGCCCTTCACTCTCCAACCCTACCCCTGCCCTTCACCCTCCACCCTCTACACCCTACCCCTACCCTTCACCCCCCCTACCCCTGCCCTTCACCCCCACCCCTGCCCTTCACACCCCCTACCCTTCACCCCCCCCCTACCACTACACCTGCCCTTCACTCTCCAACCCTACCCCTGCCCTTCACCCTCCACCCTCTACACCCTACCCCTGCCCTTCACCCCCCCTACCCCTGCCCTTCACCCCCACCCCTGCCCTTCACCCCCCCTACCCTTCACCCCCCCTACCCTTCACCTACCCCTGCCCTTCACCCCCCCTACCCATCGCCTACCCCTGCCCTTCACTCCCCCACCCCTACCCTTCACCCCCCCTACCCTTCACCTACCCCTGCCCTTCACCCCCCCTACCCCTGCCCTTAACCCCCCCCCTTCCCCTGCCCTTAACCCCCCTATCCCTGCCCTTCACCCCCCCTGCCCTGCCCATCAACCCCCTACCCCTTCCCTTCACCCCCCCTACCCCTTCCCTTCACCCCCCCTACCCCTGCCCTTCACCCCCCACCCCCTAACCCTGCCCTTCACCCCCCCTACCCCTGCCCTTCACCCCCCCTACTCCTGCCCTTCACCCCCCCTACCCCTGCCTTTCACCCCCCCTACCCATGCCCTTCACCCCCATGCCCTACCCCTGCCGTTCCTCCCCACCCCCGCCCTTCGCCCCCCACCCCCTACCCCTGCCCTTCACCCCCCACCCCCTACCCCTGCCCATCACCCCCCACCACCTACCTTCACCCCCTACCCCTGCCCTTCACCCCCACCCACGCCCTTCACCCCCACCCCCTACCCCTGCCCTTCACCCCCACCCTCTACTCCTGCCCTTCAACCCCTGCCCTTCACCCCCACACTACACCTGCCCTCCAACCCCTACCCTTGCCCTTCACCCCCCGCCCCCTACCCCTGACCTTTGCCCCCCACCCCCCACACTTGCCCATTGCCCCCCACCCCATTCCCCTGCCCTTCGCCCCCCACCCCCTACCCTTCACCCCCCACCTCCTACCCCTGCCCTTTGCCCCCCACCTCCTACCCCTGCCCTTTGCCCCCCACCCCCTACCACTGCCCTTCGCCCCCAAGCGCCACCCCCTACCCTTTGCCCCCCACCCCTTACCCTTTGCCCCCCACCCCTTACCCTTTGCCCCCCACCCCTTACCGTTTGCCCCCCACCCCCTACCCTTTGCCCCCCACCACCTACCCCTGTCCTTCGCCCCCTGCCCTTTGCCCCCCACCCCTACCCTTTGCCCCCCACCACCTACCCTTTGCCCCCCACCACCTACCCCTGCCCTTCGCCCCCTGCCCTTTGCCCCCCACCCCCTACCCTTTGCCCCCCACCCCCTACCCTTTGCCCCCCACCCCCTACCCCTGCTCTTCACCCGCGGACCCCTGCCCTTCACCCCCACCCCTGCCCTTCACCCCCCTACCCTTCACCCCCCCTACCCTTCACCTACCCCTGCCCTTCACCCCCCCTACCCTTCGCCTACCCCTGACCTTCACTCCCTCCACCCCTACCCTTCACCCCCCCTACCCTTCACCTACCCCTGCCCTTCACCCCCCCTACCCCTGCCCTTCACCCCCCCCTTCCCCTGCCCTTAACCCCCCTATCCCTGCCCTTCACCCCCCCTGCCCTGCCCATCAACCCCCTACCCCTTCCCTTCACCCCCCCTACCCCTTCCCTTCACCCCCCCTACCATGCCCATCACCCCCCCTACCCATGCTTTTCACCCCCCCTACCCCTGCCCCTGCCCTTCACCCCACTACCCCTGCTATTCACCACCCCCCACCCCTGCCCATCACCCCTCTACCCCTGCCCTTCACCCCCTAACCTGGCCCTTCACCTACCCCTACCCTTCACCTCCCCTATCCTTCACTCCCCCTACCCTTCACTCCCCCTACCCCTGCCCTTCACCCCCCCTACCCCTGCCCTTCACCCCCTACCCCTGCCCTTCACCCCCTACCCCTGCCCTTCACCCTCCCTCCCCTGCCCCTCAACCCCCCCTACCCCTGCCCCTCACCCCCCCTACCCCTGCCCCTCACCCCCGCTACCCCTGCCCCTCAACCCCCCTACCCTTCACCCCCCTCCCCTGCCCTTCACCCACCCTACCCCTGCCCCTCAACCCCCCCTACCCCTGCCCTTCACCCCCCCTACCCCTGTCCTTCACCCGTATACCCCTCACCCCCCCTACCCCTGCCCTTCACCCCCCTATCCCTGTCCTTCACCTGTATACCCCTCACCCCCCCTACCCCTGCTCTTTACCCCCCCTACCCCTGCCCTTCAACACCCCTACACCTGCCCTTCACCTCCCTACCCTTGCCATTCACCCCTCTACCCCTGCCCTTCACCCCCCTACCCCTCACCCCCCACCCCTGCCCTTCACCCCTCTACCCCTCACCCCCCCTCCCCCTCACCCCCCCTACCCCTGCTCTTTACTCCCCCTACCCCTGCCCTTCACCCCCTACCCCTGCCCTTCACCCCCCCTACCCCTCACCCCCCCTACCCCTCACCCCACTACCCCTGCCCATTACCCCCTACCCCTGCCCTTCACCCCCCCTACCCTGCCTTTTACCCCCTCTTACCCCTGCCCTTCACCCCCCCTACACCTGCCCTTCACCCCCCCTGCCCCTCACCCCATCCTACCCCTCACCCCCCTACCCCTGCCCTTTACCCCCCTACCCTTCACCTAACCCTGCCCTTCACCCCACACTACCCCTGCCCTTCACCCCCTCCTACCCCTGCCCTTTACCACGCCTACCCCTGCCCTTCACCCCCCTACCCCTGCCCTTTACCCCCCCTACCCTTCACCTAACCCTGCCCTTCACCCCACACTACCCCTGCCCTTCACCCCCTCCTACCCCTGCCCTTTACCACGCCTACCCCTGCCCTTCACCCCCCCTACTCCTGCCCTTCACCCCCCCTATCCCTGTCCTTTACCCCCCCTACCCTTCACCTACCCCTGCCCTTCACCCCACACTACCCCTGCCCTTCACCCCACACTACCCCTGCCCTTCACCCCCCCTACCCCTGCCCTTCACCCCCCTATCCCTGTCCTTCACCTGTATACCCCTCACCCCCCCTACCCCTGCTCTTTACCCCCCCTACCCCTGCCCTTCACCTGTATACCCCTCACCCCCCTACCCCTGTCCTTCACCCGTATACCCCTCACCCCCCTACCCCTGCCCTTCATCCCCCTATCCCTGTCCTTCACCTGTATACCCCTCACCCCCCCTACCCCTGCTCTTTACCCCCCCTACCCCTGCCCTTCAACACCCCTACCCCTGCCCTTCACCTCCCTACCCTTGCCATTCACCCCTCTACCCCTGCCCTTCACCCCCCCTACTCCTCACCCCCCCACCCCTGCCCTTCACCCCTCTACCCCTCACCCCCCCTACCCCTGCTCTTTACCCCCCCTACCCCTGCCCTTCAACACCCCTACCCCTGCCCTTCACCTCCCTACCCTTGCCATTCACACCTCTACCCCTGCCCTTCACCCCCCCTACCCCTCAACCCCCTACCCCTGCCCCTCAACCCTCCCTATGCCTTCCCTTCACCCCCTCTACCCCTGCCCTTCACCCCCTAACCTGGCCCTTCACCTACCCCTGCCCTTCACCTACCCCTGCCCTTCACCCCCCTTACCCTTCACCTCCCCTATCCTTCACTCCCCCTACCCTTCACTCCCCCTACCCTTCACCCCCCCTACCCCTGCCCTTCACCCCCTACCCCTGCCCTTCACCCCCTACCCCTGCCCTTCACCCTCCCTCCCTGCCCCTCAACCCCCCCTACCCCTGCCCCTCACCCCCCCTACCCCTGCCCCTCACCCCCCTACCCCTGCCCCTCAACCCCCCTACCCTTCACCCCCCCTCCCCTGCCCTTCACCCACCCTACCCCTGCCCCTCAACCCCCCTACCCCTGCCCCTCAACCCCCCCTACCCCTGCCCTTCACCCCCCCTACCCCTGTCCTTCACCCGTATACCCCTCACCCCCCCTACCCCTGCCCTTCATCCCCCTATCCCTGTCCTTCACCTGTATACCCCTCACCCCCCCTACCCCTGCTCTTTACCCCCCCTACCCCTGCCCTTCAACACCCCTACCCCTGCCCTTCACCTCCCTACCCTTGCCATTCACCCCCTCTACCCCTGCCCTTCACCCCCCCTACCCCTCACCCCCCCCACCCCTGCCCTTCACCCCTCTACCCCTCACCCCCCCTCCCCCTCACCCCCCCTACCCCTGCTCTTTACTCCCCCTACCCCTGCCCTTCACCCCCCCTACCCCTGCCCTTCACCCCCCCTACCCCTGCCCTTCACCCCCCCTACCCCTCACCCCCCCTACCCCTCACCCCACTACCCCTGCCCATTACCCCCCTACCCCTGCCCTTCACCCCCCCTACCCCTGCCCTTTACCCCCCTACCCCTGCCCTTTACCCCCTCTTACCCCTGCCCTTCACCCCCCTACCCCTGCCCTTCACCCCCCCTGCCCTTCACCCCATCCTACCCCTCACCCCCCTACCCCAGCCCTTCACCCCCTACCCCTGCCCTTTACCCCCTACCCCTGCCCTTTACCACACCTACCCCTGCCCTTCACCCCCCCTGCCCTTCACCCCCTCCTACCCCTGCCCTTTACCCCCCCTACCCTTCACCTATCCCTGCCCTTCACCCCACACTACCCCAGCCCTTCACCCCACACTACCCCTGCCCTTCACCCCACACTACCCCTGCCCTTTACCACGCCTACCCCTGCCCTTCACCCCCCCTACTCCTGCCCTTCACCCCCCCTATCCCTGTCCTTTACCCCCCCTACCCTTCACCTACCCCTGCCCTTCACCCCCACACTACCCCTGCCCTTCACCCCACACTACCCTGCCCTTCACCCCCCCTACCCCTGCCCTTTACCACGCCTACCCCTGCCCTTCACCTCCCCTACCCCTGCCCTTCACCCCACACTACCCCTGCCCTTCACCCCCACACTACCCCTGCCCTTCACCCCCCCTACCCCTCACCCCCCCTCCCCTGCCCTTCACCCCCCTACCCCTGCCCCTCAACCCTCCCTACCCCTGCCCTTCACCCCCCCTACCCCTGTCCTTCACCCGAATACCCCTCACCCCCCCTACCCCTGCCCTTCACCCCCCTATCCCTGCCCTTCACCTGTATACCCCTCACCCCCCCCTACCCCTGCTCTTTACCCCCCCTACCCCTGCCCTTCAACACCCCTACCCCTGCCCTTCACCTCCCTACCCTTGCCATTCACCCCTCTACCCCAGCCCTTCACCCCCGTACCCCTCACCCCCCCCACCCCTGCCCTTCACCCCTCTACCCCTCACCCCCCCTCCCCCTCACCCCCCTACCCCTGCTCTTTACTCCCCCTACCCCTGCCCTTCACCCCCCCACCCCTGCCCTTCACCCCCCTACCCCTTCAACCCTCTACCCCTCACCCCCCTCCCCCTCACCCCCCCTCCCCCTCACCCCCCCTACCCCTGCTTTTTACTCCCCCTACCCCTCACCCCACTACCCCTGCCCTTTACCCCCCTACCCCTGCCCTTCACCCCCCCTACCCCTGCCCTTTACCCCCCTACCCCTAACCCCCCACCCCCTCACCCCCCCCCCTACCCCTGCTCTTTACTCCCCCTACTCCTGCCCTTCACCCCCCCTATCCCTGCCCTTTACCCCCCCCTACCCTTCACCTACCCCTGCCCTTCACCCCACTACCCCTGCCCTTCACCCCCCCTACCCCTGCCCTTTACCACGCCTACCCCTGCCCTTCACCCCCCCTACCCCTGCCCTTCACCCCCCCTACCCCTGCTCTTTACTCCCCCTACCCCTCACCCCACTACCCCTGCCCTTTACCCCCCTACCCCTGCCCTTCACCCCCCCTACCCCTGCCCTTCACCCCCCCTACCCCTCACCCCCCCTCGCCCTCACCCCCCCTACCCCTGCACTTTACTCCCCCTACTCCTGCCCTTCACCCCCCCTATCCCTGCCCTTTACCCCCCCTACCCTTCACCTACCCCTGCCCTTCACCCCACACTACCCCTGCCCTTCACCACCCCTACCCCTGCCCTTTACCACGCCTACCCCTACCCTTCAACCCCCATACCCCTGCCCTTCACCCCCCATACCCCTGCCCTTTACCCCCCCCTACCCTTCACTTACCCCTGCCCTTCACCGCACACTACCCCTGCCCTTCACCCACCACTGCCCTTCACCCCACACTACCCCTGCCCTTCACCCAACACTACCCCTGCCCTTCACCCCCCCCTACCCCTCACCCCCCTACCCCTGCCCCTCAACCCCCCCCTACCCCTGCCCTTCACCCCCCCTACCCCTGTCCTTCACCTGTATACCCCTCACCCCCCCTACCCCTGCCCTTCACCCCCCCTATCCCTGTCCTTCACCTGTATATCCCTCACCCCCCCTACCCCTGCTCTTTACCCCCCCTACCCCTGCCCTTCAACACCCCTACCCCTGCCCTTCACCTCCCTACCCTTGCCATTCACCCCTCTACCCCTGCCCTTCACCCCCCCCTACCCCTCACCCCCCCACCCCTGCCCTTCACCCCTCTACCCCTCACCCCCCCTCCCCCTCACCCCCCCTACCCCTGCTCTTTACTCCCCCTACCCCTCACCCCACTACCCCTGCCCTTCACCCCACACTACCCCTGCCCTTCACCCCCTCCTACCCCTGCCCTTTACCACGCCTTCCCCTGCCCTTCACCCCCCCTACTCCTGCCCTTCACCCCCCCTATCCCTGCCCTTTACCCCCCCTATCCTTCACCTACCCCTGCCCTTCACCCCACACTACCCCTGCCCTTCACCCCACACTACCCCTGCCCTTCACCCCCCCTACCCCTGCCCTTTACCACGCCTACACCTGCCCTTCACCCCCCCTACCCCTGCCCTTCACCCCCCATATACCCCTGCCCTTCACCCCTATACCCCTTCACTTACCCCTGCCCTTCACCCCACACTACCCCTGCCCTTCACCCCACACTACCCCTGCCCTTCACCCCCCCCTACCCCTCACCCCCCATACCCCTGCCCCTCACCCCCCTACCCCTGCCCTTTACCCCCATACCCCTGCCCTTCACCCCCTACCCCTGCCCTTCACCCCCTACCCCTGCCCTTCACCCCCAACTCCTGCCCTTCACCCCCACCCCCTACCCCTGCCCTTCGCCCCCCACCCCCTACCCCTGCCCTTCTTCCCCCACCCCCTACCCCTGCCCTTCTTCCCCCACCCCCTACCCCTGCCCTTCACCCCCTAACTTCACACCCTACCCCTGCACTTCACCACCCACCCCCTACCCCTGCCTGTCACCCCTTACCTTCACCCCCTAACCCTGCCCTTCGCCCCCCACCTCCTACACCTGCCCTTCGCCCCCCACCCCCTACAATTGCCCTTCACCCCCCACCCCCTACCCCTAGCCCCCCACCCCCTATTTCTGCCCTTCACCCCCTACCCCTGCCCTTCGCCCCCACCCCCTACCCTTGCCCTTCACCCCCCACCGCCTACCCCTGCCGTCACCCCCCACCCACCCACCCCCTACCTTCACCCCCTACCCCTGCCCTTCACCCCCCACCCCCGCCCTTCACCCCCACCCCCTACCCCTGCCCTTCACCCCCACCCCCTACTCCTGCCCTTCAACCCCTGCCCTTCACCCCCACCCTACACCTGCCCTTCAACCCCTACCCTTGCCCTTCGCCCCCCTGCCCCCTACCCCTGCCCTTTGCCCCCAACCCCCTACCCTTGGCCCCCCACCTCCTACCCCTGCCCTTTGCCCCCCACCCCCTACCACTGCCCTTCGCCCCCACCCCCTAACCCTGCCCTTCACCCCCACCCCCTACCCATTGCCCCCTACCACTGCCCTTTGCCCCCTACCCCTTCCCTTCGACCCCTATCCCTGCCCTTTGCCCCCCACCCCCTACCCCTGCCCTTCGCCCCCCACCCCCTACCCCTGCCCTTCTTCCCCCACCCCCTACACCTGCCCTTCTTCCCCCACCCCCTACCCTGCCCTTCACCCCCTAACTTCACCCCCTACCCCTGCACTTCACCACCCACCCCCTACCCCTGCCTGTCACCCCTTACCTTCACCCCCTAACCCTGCCCTTCGCCCCCCACCTCCTACACCTGCCCTTCGCCCCCCACCCCCTACAATTGCCCTTCACCCCCCACCCCCTACCCCTAGCCCCCCCACCCCCTATTTCTGCCCTTCACCCCCTACCCCTGCCCTTCGCCCCCACCCCCTACCCTTGCCCTTCACCCCCCATCCCCTACCCTTGCCCTTCACCCCCCACCGCCTACCCCTGCCGTCACCCCCCACCCCCCCACCCCCTACCTTCACCCCCTACCCCTGCCCTTCACCCCCCACCCCCGCCCTTCACCCCCACCCCCTACCCCTGCCCTTCACCCCCACCCCCTACTCCTGCCCTTCAACCCCTGCCCTTCACCCCCACCCTACACCTGCCCTTCAACCCCTACCCTTGCCCTTCGCCCCCTGCCCCCCTACCCCTGCCCTTTGCCCCCCACCCCCTACCCTTGGCCCCCCACCTCCTACCCCTGCCCTTTGCCCCCCACCCCCTACCACTGCCCTTCGCCCCCACCCCCTAACCCTGCCCTTCACCCCCACCCCCTACCCATTGCCCCCTACCACTGCCCTTTGCCCCCTACCCCTGCCCTTCGACCCCTATCCCTACCCTTTGCCCCCTGCCCCCTACCCCTGCCCTTCACCCCCCGCCCCCTACCCCTGCCCTTCGCCCCCTGCCCTTCACCCCCATACCCTTCACTTACCCCTGCCCTTCACCCCACACTACCCCTGCCCTTCACCCCCCCCTACCCCTCACCCCCCCATACCCCTGCCCCTCACCCCCCTACCCCTGCTCTTTACTCCCCCTACCCCTGCCCTTCACCCCCCCTACCCCTGCCCTTCACCCCCCCTACCCCTCACCCCCCCTACCCCTCACCCCACTACCCCTGCCCATTACCCCCCTACCCCTGCCCTTCACCCCCCCTACCCCTGCCCTTTACCCCCCTACCCCTGCCCTTTACCCCCTCTTACCCCTGCCCTTCACCCCCCTACCCCTGCCCTTCACCCCCCCTGCCCTTCACCCCATCCTACCCCTCACCCCCCTACCCCAGCCCTTCACCCCCTACCCCTGCCCTTTACCCCCCTACCCCTGCCCTTTACCACGCCTACCCCTGCCCTTCACCCCCCCTGCCCTTCACCCCCTCCTACCCCTGCCCTTTACCCCCCCTACCCTTCACCTAACCCTGCCCTTCACCCCACACTACCCCTGCCCTTCACCCCACACTACCCCTTCCCTTCACCCCCTCCTACCCCTGCCCTTTACCACGCCTACCCCTGCCCTTCACCCCCCCTACTCCTGCCCTTCACCCCCCCTATCCCTGTCCTTTACCCCCCCTATCCTTCACCTACCCCTGCCCTTCACCCCACACTACCCCTGCCCTTCACCCCACACTACCCCTGCCCTTCACCCCCCCCTACCCCTGCCCTTTACCACGCCTACCCCTGCCCTTCACCTCCCCTACCCCTGCCCTTCACCCCCCATACCCCTGCCCTTTACCCCCCCTACCCTTCACTTACCCCTGCCCTTCACCCCACACTACCCCTGCCCTTCACCCAACACTACCCCTGCCCTTCACCCCCCCTACCCCTCACCCCCCCCTCCCCTGCCCTTCACCCCCCCTACCCCTGCCCCTCAACCCTCCCTACCCCTGCCCTTCACCCCCCCTACCCCTGTCCTTCACCCGTATACCCCTCACCCCCCCCTACCCCTGCCCTTCACCCCCCTATCCCTGTCCTTCACCTGTATACCCCTCACCCCCCCTACCCCTGCTCTTTACCCCCCCTACCCCTGCCCTTCAACACCCCTACCCCTGCCCTTAACCTCCCTACCCTTGCCATTCACCCCTCTACCCCTGCCCTTCACCCCCCTACCCCTCACCCCCCCACCCCTGCCCTTCACCCCTCTACCCCTCACCCCCCCTCCCCCTCACCCCCCTACCCCTGCTCTTTACTCCCCCTACCCCTGCCCTTCACCCCCCCTACCCCTGCCCTTCACCCCCCTACCCCTTCACCCCTCTACCCCTCACCCCCCCCTCCCCCTCACCCCCCCTCCCCCTCACCCCCCCTACCCCTGCTTTTTACTCCCTCTACCCCTCACCCCACTACCCCTGCCCTTTACCCCCCTACCCCTGCCCTTCACCCCCCCTACCCCTGCCCTTTACCCCCCTACCCCTAACCCCCCCACCACCTCACCCCCCCTACCCCTGCTCTTTACTCCCCCTACTCCTGCCCTTCACCCCCCCTATCCCTGCCCTTTACCCCCCCCTACCCTTCACCTACCCCTGCCCTTCACCCCATACTACCCTTGCCCTTTACCACGCCTACCCCTACCCTTCAACCCCCATACCCCTGCCCTTCACACCCCATACCCCTGCCCTTTACCCCCCCTACCCTTCACTTACCCCTGCCCTTCACCGCACACTACCCCTGCCCTTCACCCACCCCTGCCCTTCACCCCACACTACCCCTGCCCTTCACCCAACACTACCCCTGCCCTTCACCCCCCCTACCCCTCACCCCCCCTCCCCTGCCCTTCACCCCCCCTACCCCTGCCCCTCAACCCCCCCTACCCCTGCCCTTCACCCCCCCTACCCCTGTCCTTCACCTGTATACCCCTCACCCCCCCTACCCCTGCCCTTCACCCCCCTATCCCTGTCCTTCACCTGTATATCCCTCACCCCCCCCTACCCCTGCTCTTTACCCCCCCTACCCCTGCCCTTCAACACCCCTACCCCTGCCCTTCACCTCCCTACCCTTGCCATTCACCCCTCTACCCCTGCCCTTCACCCCCCCCTACCCCTCACCCCCCCACCCCTGCCCTTCACCCCTCTACCCCTCACCCCCCCTCCCCCTCACCCCCCCTACCCCTGCTCTTTACTCCCCCTACCCCTCACCCCACTACCCCTGCCCTTCACCCCACACTACCCCTGCCCTTCACCCCCTCCTACCCCTGCCCTTTACCACTACTACCCCTGCCCTTCACCCCCCCTACTCCTGCCCTTCACCCCCCCTATCCCTGCCCTTTACCCCCCCTATCCTTCACCTACCCCTGCCCTTCACCCCACACTACCCCTGCCCTTCACCCCACACTACCCCTGCCCATCACCCCCCCCTACCCCTGCCCTTTACCACGCCTACACCTGCCCTTCACCCCCCCTACCCCTGCCCTTCACCCCCCATACCCCTGCCCTTCACCCCTATACCCTTCACTTACCCCTGCCCTTCACCCCACACTACCCCTGCCCTTCACCCCACACTACCCCTGCCCTTCACCCCCCCCTACCCCTCACCCCCCATACCCCTGCCCCTCACCCCCCTACCCCTGCCCTTCACCCCCATACCCCTGCCCTTCACCCCCTACCCCTGCCCTTCACCCCCTACCCCTGCCCTTCAACCCCAACTCCTGCCCTTCACCCCCACCCCCTACCCCTGCCCTTCGCCCCCCACCCCCTACCCCTGCCCTTCTTCCCCCACTCCCTACCCCTGCCCTTCTTCCCCCACCCCCTACCCCTGCCCTTCACCCCCTAACTTCACCCCCTACCCCTGCACTTCACCACCCACCCCCTACCCCTGCCTGTCACCCCTTACCTTCACCCCCTAACCCTGCCCTTCGCCCCCCACCTCCTACACCTGCCCTTCGCCCCCCACCCCCTACCATTGCCCTTCACCCCCCACACCCTACCCCTAGCCCCCCACCCCCTATTTCTGCCCTTCACCCCCTACCCCTGCCCTTCGCCCCCACCCCCTACCCTTGCCCTTCACCCCCCACCGCCTACCCCTGCCGTCACCCCCCCACCCCCCCACCCCCCCACCCCCTACCTTCACCCCTACCCCCCTTCACCTGCCCTTCACCCCCACCCCCGCCCTTCACCCCCACCTCCTACCCTGCCCTTCACCCCCACCCCCTACTCCTGCCCTTCAACCCCTGCCCTTCACCCCCACCCTACACCTGCCCTTCAACCCCTACCCTTGCCCTTCGCCCCCTGCCCCCTACCCCTGCCCTTTGCCCCCCACCCCCTACCCTTCGCCCCCCACCTCCTACCCCTGCCCTTTGCCCCCCACCCCCTACCACTGCCCTTCGCCCCCACCCCCTAACCCTGCCCTTCACCCCCACCCCCTACCATTTGCCCCCTACCACTGCCCTTTGCCCCCTACCCCTGCCCTTCGACCCCTATCCCTGCCCTTTGCCCCCTGCCCCCTACCCTTCACCCCCCGCCCCCTACCCCTGCCCTTCGCCCCCTGCCCTTCACCCCCATACCCTTCACTTACCCCTGCCCTTCACCCCACACTACCCCTGCCCTTCACCCCCCCCACCCCTCACCCCCCATATCCCTGCCCCTCACCCCCCTACCCCTGCCCTTCACCCCCATACCCCTGCCCTTCACCCCCTACCCCTGCCCTTCACCCCCCTACCCCTGCCCTTCACCCCCTACCCCTGCCCTTCACCCCCAACTCCTGCCCTTCACCCCCCACCCCCTACCCCTGCCCTTCGCCCCCCACCCCCTACCCCTGCCCTTCTTCCCCCACCCCCTACCCCTGCCCTTCACCCCCTAACTTCACCCCCTACCCCTGCACTTCACCACCCACCCCCTACCCCTGCCTGTCACCCCTTACCTTCACCCCCTACCCCTGCCCTTCGCCCCCCACCTCCTACACCTGCCCTTCGCCCCCCACCCCCTACCATTGCCCTTCACCCCCTACCCCTAGCCCCCCACCCCCTATTTCTGCCCTTCACCCCCTACCCCTGCCCTTCGCCCCCACCCCCTACCCCTGCCCTTCACCCCCCACCCCCTACCCCTGCCCATCACCCCCCACCCCCCCACCCCCTACCTTCACCCCTACCCCTGCCCTTCACCCCCCACCCCCGCCCTTCACCCCCACCCCCTACCCCTGCCCTTCACCCCCACCCCCTACTCCTGCCCTTCAACCCCTGCCCTTCACCCCCACCCTACACCTGCCCTTCAACCCCTACCCTTGCCCTTCGCCCCCCTGCCCCCTACCCCTGCCCTTTGCCCCCCACCCCCTACCCTTCGCCCCCCACCTCCTACCCCCTGCCCTTCACCCCCACCCCCTACCCTTTGCCCCCTACCACTGCCCTTTGCCCCCTACCCCTGCCCTTCGACCCCTATCCCTGCCCTTTGCCCCCTGCCCCTGCCCTTCACCCCCCGCCCCCTACCCCTGCCCTTCGCCCCCTACCCTCCACTCCTTACCTCTGCCCTTCACCTCCCACCCCCTACCCTTGCACTTTGCCCCCCACCCCCTACCCCTGCCCTTTGCCCCCCACCCCTGCACTTTGCCCCCCACCGCCTACCCCTGCCCTTCGCCCCCCACCCCCTACCCCTGCCCTTCGCCCCCCTACCCCTGCCCGTCGCCCCCCACCCCCACCTCCGCCCTTTGGCCCCCACCCCCTACCCCTGCCCCCCACCCCCTACCCCTGCCATTTGCCCCCCACCCCCTACCCCTGCCCTTTGCCCCCGACCCCCTTCCACTGCCCTTAACCCCCCACCCCCTACCCTTTGCCCCCCACTTCCTACCCCTGCCCTTTGCCCCCCACCCCCTACCCCTGCCCTTCGACCCCGACCCCCTTCCACTGCCCGTCACCCCCATCCCCTACCCTTCGCCTCCCACCTCCTACCGCTGCCCTTCGCCCCCCACCTCCTACCCTTCGCCCCCCATCCCCTACCACTGCCCTTTGCGCCCCACCCTTTACCACTGCCCTTCGCCCCCACCCCTTACCCCTGCCCATCACCCCCCACCTCCTACCCCTGCCCTTCACCCCCCCACCCCCTACCTTTCGCCCCCCACCTCCTACCCCTGCCCTTCGCCCCCCACCTTCTACCCCTGCCCTTCGCCCCCCACCTCCTACCCCTGCCCTTCGCCCCCAACCTCCTACCCCTGCCCTTCGCCCCCCACCTCCTACCCCTGCCCTTCGCCCCCCACCTTCTACCCCTGCCCTTCGCCCCCCACCCCCTACCACTGCCCTTCGCCCCCACCCCCTACCCTTCACCGTCACCCCCTACTCTACCCTTCAACCCCTACCCCTGCCCTTCGCCCCCCACCCCCTACCCCTGCCCTTCGCCCCCCACCCCCTTCCCCTGCCCTTTGCCCCCCACGCCTACCTCTGCCCTTCGCCCCCCACCCCCCACCCCTGCCCTTCGCCCCCTACCCCCCACCCCTGCCCTTCGCCCCCCACGCCTGCCCTTCACCCCCTGCCCTTTGCCCCCCAACACATACCCCTGCCCTTCACCCCCTACCCTTTTCCCCCCACTCACTACCCTTTGCCCCTCACCCCCTACCCTTTGCCCCCCACCCCCTACCCTTTGCCCCCCACCACCTAACCCTGCCCACTGCCCTTTGCCCCCCACCCCCCTTGCCCCCCACCCCCTACCCCACCCCACTGCCCTTCGCCCCCACCCCCTACCCTTCACCCTCACCCCCTACTCCTGCCCTTCAACCCCTACCCCTGCCCTTTGCCCCCCAACCCCTTCCCCTGCCTATCGCCCCCCATCTCCTACCCCTGCCCTTCACCCCCTGCCCTTTGCCCCCCACCCCATACCCCTGCCCTTCGCCCCCACCCCCTACCCTTTGCCCCCCACCCCATACTCCTGCCCTTCGCCCCCACCCCCTACCCTTTGCCCCCCACCCCCTACCCTTTGCCCCCCACCCCCTACCCTTTTCCCCCCCACCCCTTACCCTTTGCCCCCGACCCCTTACCCTTTGCCCCCCACCCCTTAACCTTTGCCCCCTACCCCCTACCCTTTGCCCCCCACCCCTTGCCCTTTGCCATACACCCTCTGCCCTTTACCCCCCTTAACCCTGCCCATCCCCTCCTCCACCCCCTGCCCTTCACCCCCCTTATCCCTGCACTTCCCCGCCCCCACCCCCTGCCCTTCACACCCCCACCCCCTGCCCTTCACCCCCCTTAACCCTGCCCTTCCCCACCCCCACCCCCTGCCCTTCACCCCCCCTAACCTTGCCCTTCACCCCCCCTACCCCTGCCCTTCACCCACCTTCCCCTGCCCTTCACCCCCCCTAACCTTGCCCTTCACCCCCCCTACCCCTGCCCTTCACCCCCTACCCCTGCCCTTCGCCCCCCACCCCCTACTTCTGCCCTTCACCCCTTACCTTCACCCCCTACCCCTGCCCTTCGCCCCCCACCCCCTACCCCTGCCCTTCACCCCCACCCCCTACCTTCACCTCCTACCCCTGCCCTTCACCCCCCACCCCCGCCCTTCACCCCACACCCCCTACTCCTGCCCTTAAACCCCACCCCCTACTCCTGCCCTTCAACCCCTGCCCTTCACCCCCACCCTACACCTGCCCTTCAAACCCTACCCTTGCCCTTCGCCCCCTACCCCTGCCCTTTGCCCCCCACCCCCTACCCCTGCCCATTGCCCCCCACCCCATTCCCCTGACCTTCGCCCCCCACCCCCTACCCTTTGCCCCCCACCTCCTACCCCTGCCATTCGCCCCCCACCTCCTACCCCTGCCCTTCGTCCCCCACCTCCTACCCCTGCCCTTTGCCACCCACCCCCTACCACTGCCCTTCGCCCCCACCCCCTACCCCTGCCCTTCACCCCCCACCCCCTACCCTTTGCCCCCTACCCCTGCCCTTTGCCCCCTACCCCTGCCCTTCACCCCCTATCCCTGCCATTTGCCCCCTGACCCTACCCCTGCCCTTTGCCCCCCTGCCCCCTACCCCCCTACCCCTGCTCTTCACCTGCGGACCCCTGCCCTTCACCCCCCTACCCTGCTCTTCACCCCCCTTCCTCTGCCCTTCACTCCCCCTAACCTTGCCCTTCACCTCCCCTACCCTCCTCTTCACCCCCTACCCCTGCCCTTCACCCCCCCTACCCTTGCCCTTTACCCCCCTTAACCCTGCCCATCCCCAACACCACCCCCTGCCCTTCACCCCCCTTAACCCTGCCCTTCCCCGCCCCCCACCCCCTGCCCTTCACCCCCCCACCCCCTGCCCTTCACCCCCCTTAACCCTGCCCTTCCCCACCCCCACCACCTACCCTTCACCCACCTTCCCCTGCCCTTCACCCCCCCTAACCTTGCCCTTCACCCCCCCTACCCCTGCCCTTCACCCACCTTCCCCTGCCCTTCACCCCCCCTAACCTTGCCCTTCACCCCCCCTACCCCTGCCCTTCACCCCCTACCCCTGCCCTTCGCCCCCCCACCCCCTACTTCTGCCCTTCACCCCTTACCTTCACCCCCTACCCCTGCCCTTCGCCCCCCACCCCCTACCCCTGCCCTTCACCCCCCACCCCCTACCTTCACCTCCTACCCCTGCCCTTCACCCCCCACCCCCGCCCTTCACCCCACACCCCCTACTCCTGTCCTTCAACCCCACCCTCTACTCCTGCCCTTCAACCCCCCGCCCTTCACCCCCACCCTACACCTGCCCTTCACCCCCCACCCCCTACCCTTCGCCACCCACCTCCTACCCCTGCCCTTCGCACCCCACCTCCTACCCCTGCCCTTCGCCCCCCATCCCCTACCACTGCCCTTCGCGCCCCACCCTTTACCACTGCCCTTCGCCCCCCACCCCCTACCCCTGGCCATCACCCACCACCCCCTACCCCTGCCCTTTGCCCCCAACCCCCTTCCCCTGCCCTTCACCCTCCACCCCCTACCCTTCACCCCCCACCTCCTACCCCTGCCCTTCGCCCCCCACCTCTTACCCCTGCCCTTCGCCCCCCACCTCCTACCCCTGCCCTTCGCCCCCACCTCCTACCCCTGCCCTTCACCCCCCACCCCCTACCACTGCCCACAGCCCACTGCCCTTTGCCCCCAACCCCCTTCCCCTGCCCTTCACCCTCCACCCCCTACCCTTCACCCCCCACCTCCTACCCCTGCCCTTCGCCCCCCACCTCTTACCCCTACCCTTCACCCCTCCTACCCCTGCCTCTCACCCCCCCTACCGTTCACCCATCCCTACCCCTGCCCTTCACCCTCCCTACCCCTCACCCCCTCCCTACCCCTGCCCTTTACCCCCCCCTACCCCTGCCCTTTAACCCCCCCTACCCCTGCCCTTCGCCCCCCTCGCCGCTGCCCTTCACCCCTCCTAACCATGCCCTTCACTCCCCCTACCATTGCCCTTCACCCCTCCTAACCCTGCCCTTCACCCCCCCTACCCCTGCCCATCACCCCCCTACCCCTGCCCCTCACACATCCCTACCCCTGCCCTTTACCCCCCTACCCCTGCCCTTCACCCCCCCTACCCCTGCCATTACCCCCCCTACCCCTGCCCTTTACCCCCCCCCTACCCCTGCCCTTTACCCTCCCTACCCCTTGCCCTTTACACCCCTACCCCTTGCCCTTTACCCCCCCTACCCCTTGCCCTTTACCCACCCTACCCCTGCCCTTCACCCCCCGCACCCATGCCCTTCACCCCCCCCTACCCCTACCCTTTACCCCCCCTACCCCTGCCCTTTACCCTCCCTACCCCTGCCCTTCACCCCCGCACCCATGCCCTTCACCCCCCCTACCCCTACCCTTTACCCCCCTACCCCTGCCCTTTACCCTCCCTACCCCTGCCCTTTACCCCCACTAACCCTGCCCTGTACCCCCCAACCCCTGCCATTTAACCCCCAACCCCTGCCATTTACCCCCTCTACCCTTCGCCTACCCCTTGCCCTTCACTCCCCCTACCCCTGCCCTTCACCCCTCACCCCTGCCCTTCACCCCCATGCCCTACCCCTGCCCTTCACCCCCACCCCCTACCTTCACCACCTACACCTGCCCTTCACCCCCCACCCCCTACCCTTGCCCCTTCAACCCCCACCCCCGCCCTTCACCCCCCATGCCCTACCCCTGACATTCACCCCCCACCCCGCCCTTCACCCCCCATGCCCCTGCCCTTCACCCCCCATGCCCTACCCCTGCCCTTCACCCCCCCTACCCCTGCCCTTCACCCCCACCCCCTACTCCCTACCTTCACCACCTACCCCTGCCCTTCACCCCCCTACCCCTGCCCCTCACCCCCTACTCCTGCCCTTCACCCCCCTACTCCTGCCCTTCCCCCCCACCCCGCCCTTCACCCCCCTCACCCCCGCCCTTCACCCCCCTCACCCCCGCCCTTCACCCCCCTACCCCTTCCCTTCACCACCCCCTACCCCTGCCCCTCACCCCCTACTCCTGCCCTTCACCCCCCTACTCCTGCCCTTCACCCCCCTACTCCTGCCCTTCACCCCCCTACCCTTGCCCTACCCCCCCACCCCCACCCTTCACCCCCCACCCCCGCCCTTCCCCCCCACCCCCGCCCTTCCCCCCCCACCCCTGCCCTTCACCCCCCCCACCCTTCACCCCCTACCCCTGCCCTTCACCCTCCACCCCCACCCTTCACCCTCCCTACCCCTGCCCTTCACCCCCATGCCCTACCCCTGCCCTTCACCCCACCTACTCCTGCCCTTCACCCCCCATTCCCTACCCCTGCCCTTCAACCCCACCCCCTACCTTCACCACCTACCCCTGCCCTTCACCCCCTACTCCTGCCCTTCACCCCCCATCCCCTACCCCTGCCCTTCACCCCCCACCCCTGCCCTTCACCCCCTACTCCTGCCCTTTACCCCCCTACCCCTGCCCTTCGCCCCCCACCCCCTACCCCTGCCCTTCACCCCCTACTCCTGCCCTTTACCCCCTACCCCTGACTTTCGCCACCTACCCTTGCCCTTCGCCCCCTACCCCTGCCCCTACCCCCTACACCTGCCCTTTGCCCCCACCCCTGCCCTTTGCCCCCCACCCCCTACCCCTGCCCTTCGCCCCCTACCCTTCGTCCCCACCCCCTACCCCTGCCCTTCGCCCCCCACCCCCTGCCCTTTGCCCCCCACCCCCTACCCCTGCCCTTCGCCCCCCATCCCCTGCCCTTCACCCCCCATCCCCTACCCCTGCCCTTCGCCCCCGATCCCCTACCCCTGCCCTTCGCCCCCAAACCCCTACCCTTCGCCCTCCACCCCCTGCCCTTCGCCCCCCATCCCCTACCCCTGCCCTTCGCCCCCCATCCCCTACCCCTGCCCTTCGCCCCCAAACCCCTACAATTCGCCCTTCACCCCCTACCCCTGCCCTTCGCCCCCCACCCCCTACTTCTGCCCTTCACCCCTTACCTTCACCCCCTACCCCTGCCCTTCGCCCCCCACCCCCTACCCCTGCCCTTCACCCCCCACCCCCTACCTTCACCTCCTACCCCTGCCCTTCACCCCCCACCCCCGCCCTTCACCCCACACCCCCTACTCCTGTCCTTCAACCCCACCCTCTACTCCTGCCCTTCAACCCCTGCCCTTCACCCCCACCCTACACCTGCCCTTCAACCCCTACCCTTGCCCTTCGCCCCCCGCCCCCTACCCCTGCCCTTTGCCCCCCACCCCCTACCCCTGCCCTTTGCCCCCCACCGCCTACCCCTGCACTTCACCACCCACCCCCTACCCCTGCCCTTCGCCCCCCACCCCCCACCTCCGCCCTTTGCCCCCCACACCCTACCCCTGCCCTTTGCCCCTCATCCCCTACCCCTGCCATTTTCCCCCGACCCACTTCCACTGCCCTTCACCCCCCACCCCCTACCCTTTGCTCCCCACCTCCTACCCCTGCCCTTTGCCCCCCACCCCCTACCCCTGCCCATTTGCCCCCGACCCCCTTCAACTGCCCTTCACCCCCCACCCCCTACCCTTCGCCACCCACCTCCTACCCCTGCCCTTCGCACCCCACCTCCTACCCCTGCCCTTCGCCCCCCATCCCCTACCACTGCCCTTCGCGCCCCACCCTTTACCACTGCCCTTCGCCCCCACCCCCTACCCCTGCCCATCACCCCCCACCCCCTACCCCTGCCCTTTGCCCCCAACCCCCTTCCCCTGCCCTTCACCCTCCACCCCCTACCCTTCACCCCCCACCTCCTACCCCTCCCCCACCTCTTACCCCTGCCCTTCGCCCCCCACCTCCTACCCCTGCCCTTCGCCCCCACCTCCTACCCCTGCCCTTCGCCCCCCACCTCCTACCACTGCCCACAGCCCACTGCCCTTTGCCCCCAACCCCCTTCCCCTGCCCTTCACCCTCCACCCCCTACCCTTCACCCCCCACCTCCTACCCCTGCCCTTCGCCCCCCACCTCTTACCCCTACCCTTCACCCCCCCTACCCCTGTCTCTCACCCCCCCTACCGTTCACCCATCCCTACCCCTGCCCTTCACCCTCCCTACCCCTCACCCCTCCCTACCCCTGCCCTTTACCCCCCCACCCCTGCCCTTTAACCCCCCCTACCCCTGCCCTTCGCCCCCCCCGCCGCTGCCCTTCACCCCTCCTAACCCTGCCCTTCACCCCCCTACCGTTGCCCTTCACCCCTCCTAACCCTGCCCTTCACCCCCCCTACCCCTGCCCGTCACCCCCCTACCCCTGCCCCTCACACATCCCTACCCCTGCCCTTTACCCCCCTACCCTGCCCCTCACACATCCCTACCCCTGCCCTTTACCCCCCTACCCCTGCCCTTCACCCCCCCCTACCCCTGCCATTCACCCCCCTACCCCTGCCCTTCACCCCCCTACCCCTGCCCTTTACTCCCCTACCCCTGCCCTTCACCCCCCCCTACCCCTGCCATTCACCCCCCCTACCCCTGCCCTTCACCCCCCTACACCTGCCCTTCACCCCCCTACCCTTGCCCTTTACCCCCCTACCCCTGCCCTTTACCCCCCTACCCCTGCCCTTCACCCACCCCTACCCCTCACCCCACCTACCCCTGCCCTTTACCCCTACCCCTCACCCCCCCCTACCCCTGCCCTTTACCCCCTACCCCTCACCCCCCTACCCCTGCCCTTTACCCCCCCTACCCCTGCCCTTTACCCCCCCTACCCCTGCCCTTTGCCCCCCCTACCCCTGGCCTTCGCCCCCCCCTACCCCTGCCCTTTACCCCCCCTACCCCTGCCCTTTACCCCCCCTACCCCTGCCCTTTACCCCCCCTACCCCTGCCCTTTACCCCCCCTACCCCTGCCCTTTACCCCCCCTACCCCTGCCCTTTACCCCCCCTACCCCTGCCCTTCACCCCCCCTACCCCTGCCCTTTACCCCCCCTACCCCTGCCCTTTACCCCCCCTACCCCTGCCCTTCACCCCCCCTACCCCTGCCCTTCACCCCCCCTACCCCTGCCCTTCACCCCCCCTTCCCCTGCCCTTTACCCCCCATACCCTTGCCCTTTACCCCCCTTCCCCTGCCCTTTACCCCCCCTACCCCTGCCATTTACCCCCCCTACCCCTGCCATTTACCCACCTACCCTTCACCTACCCTTGCCCCTGCCATTTACCCCCCTACCCTTCACCTACCCCTCCCTTCACCCCACCCACCCCTGCCCTTCACCCCCCCTACCCTTTACCCCCCCCTACCCCTGCCCTTCACCCCCCCCCACCCTGCCCTTCACCCCCCTACCCCTACCCTTTACCCCCCCTACCCCTGCCCTTTACCCTCCCTACCCCTGCCCTTTACCCTCCCTACCCCTGCCCTTCACCCCCCCCCACCCTGCCCTTCACCCCCCTACCCCTACCCTTTACCCCCCTACCCCTGCCCTTTACCCTCCCTACCCCTGCCCTTTACCCTCCCTACCCCTGCCCTTTACCCCCCCTACCCCTGCCCTTCAACCCCCACACCCCTGACCTTCACCCCCCACACCCCTGCCCTTCACCCCCCTTACCCCTGCCCTTTACCCCCCCTACCCCTGCCCTTTATCCTCCCTACCCCTGCCCTTCACCCTCCCTACCCCTGCCCTTTACCCCCCCTATCCCTGCCCTTCACCCCCCACACCCCTGCCCTTCACCCCCCCTACCCTTTACCCCCACTACCCCTGCCCTTTACCCTCCCTACCCCTGCCCTTTACCCCCCTACCCCTGCCCTGTACCCCCCGACCCCTGCCATTTACCCCCCCTACCCCTGCCCTTTACCCCCCCTACCCCTTCCCTTCACCCCACCCTACCCCTGCCCTTCACCCCCCCTACCCCTGCCCTTTACCCCCCTAAACCTGCCCTTCACCCCCCACCCCCCTGCCCTTCACCCCCCCTACCCCTGCCCTTTACCCCCCCTACCCCTTCCCTTCACCCCCCCTACCCCTGCCCTTCACCCCCCCTACCCCTGCCCTTTACCCCCCCCTACCCCTGCCCTTTACCCTCCCTACCCCTGCCCTTTACACTCCCTACTCCTGCCCTTTACCCTCCCTACCCCTTGCCCTTTACACCCCTACCCCTTGCCCTTTACCCCCCCTACCCCTTGCCCTTTACCCACCCTACCCCTGCCCTTCACCCCCCGCACTCATGCCCTTCACCCCCCCTACCCCTACCCTTTACCCCCCCTACCCCTGCCCTTTACCCTCCCTACCCCTGCCCTTCACCCCCGCACCCATGCCCTTCACCCCCCCTACCCCTACCCTTTACCCCCCTACCCCTGCCCTTTACCCTCCCTACCCCTGCCCTTTACCCCACTAACCCTGCCCTGTACCCCCCAACCCCTGCCATTTACCCCCTCTACCCTTCGCCTACCCCTTGCCCTTCACTCCCCCTACCCCTGCCCTTCACCCCTCACCCCTGCCCTTCACCCCCATGCCCTACCCCTGCCCTTCACCCCCACCCCCTACCTTCACCACCTACACCTGCCCTTCACCCCCCACCCCCTACCCTTGCCCTTCAACCCCCACCCCGCCCTACCCCTGCCCTTCACCCCCACCCCCTACCTTCACCACCTACACCTGCCCTTCACCCCCCACCCCCTACCCTTGCCCTTCAACCCCCACCCCCGCCCTTCACCCCCCATGCCCTACCCCTGACATTCACCCCCCACCCCACCCTTCACCCCCCCTGCCCCTGCCCTTCACCCCCCATGCCCTACCCCTGCCCTTTACCCTCCCTACCCCTTGCCCTTTACACACCTACCCCTTGCCCTTTACCCCCCCCTACCCCTTGCCATTCACCCCTCTACCCCTGCCCTTCACCCCCCCCTACCCCTCACCCCCCCACCCCTGCCCTTCACCCCTCTACCCCTCACCCCCCCTCCCCCTCACCCCCCCTACCCCTGCTCTTTACTCCCCCTACCCCTCACCCCACTACCCCTGCCCTTCACCCCACACTACCCCTGCCCTTCACCCCCTCCTACCCCTGCCCTTTACCACTACTACCCCTGCCCTTCACCCCCCCTACTCCTGCCCTTCACCCCCCCTATCCCTGCCCTTTACCCCCCCTATCCTTCACCTACCCCTGCCCTTCACCCCCCACCCCCGCCCTTCACCCCCACCCCCTACCCCTGCCCTTCACCCCCACCCCCTACTCCTGCCCTTCAACCCCTACCCTTGCCCTTCGCCAACCTGCCCCCTACCCCTGCCCTTTGCCCCCCACCCCCTACCCTTCGCCCCCCACCTCCTACCCCTGCCCTTTGCCCCCCACCCCCTACCACTGCCCTTCGCCCCCACCCCCTAACCCTGCCCTTCACCCCCACCCCCTACCCTTTGCCCCCTACCACTGCCCTTTGCCCCCTACCCCTGCCCTTCGACCCCTATCCCTGCCCTTTGCCCACCGCCCCCTACCCTTCACCCCCCGCCCCCTACCCCTGCCCTTAGCCCCCTGCCCTTCACCCCCATACCCTTCACTTACCCCTGCCCTTCACCCCACACTACCCCTGCCCTTCACCCCCCCCTAACCCTCACCCCCCATACCCCTGCCCCTCACCCCCATACCCCTGCCCTTCACCCCCATACCCCTGCCCTTCACCCCCTACCCCTGCCCTTCACCCCCAACTCCTGCCCTTCACCCCCACCCCCTACCCCTGCCCTTCTTCCCCCACCCCCTACCCCTGCCCTTCTTCCCCCACCCCCTACCCCTGCCCTTCACCCCCTAACTTCACCCCCTACCCCTGCACTTCACCACCCACCCCCTACCCCTGCCTGTCACCCCTTACCTTCACCCCCTAACCCTGCCCTTCGCCCCCCACCTCCTACACCTGCCCTTCGCCCCCCACCCCCTACCATTGCCCTTCACCCCCCACCCCCTACCCCTAGCCCCCCACCCCCTATTTCTGCCCTTCACCCCCTACCCCTGCCCTTCGCCCCCACCCCCTACCCTTGCCCTTCACCCCCCACCGCCTACCCCTGCCGTCACCCCCCACCCCCCCACCCCCTACCTTCACCCCCAATCCCCTGCCCTTCACCCCCCACCCCCGCCCTTCACCCCCACCCCCTACTCCTGCCCTTCAACCCCTGCCCTTCACCCCCACCCTACACCTGCCCTTCAACCCCTACCCTTGCCCTTCGCCCCCTGCCCCCTACCCCTGCCCTTTGCCCCCCACCCCCTACCCTTCGCCCCCCACCTCCTACCCCTGCCCTTTGCCCCCCACCCCCTACCACTGCCCTTTGCCCCCACCCCCTAACCCTGCCCTTCACCCCCACCCCCTACCCTTTGCCCCCTACCACTGCCCTTTGCCCCCTACCCCTGCCCTTCGACCCCTATCCCTGCCCTTTGCCCCCTGCCCCCTACCCTTCACCCCCCGCCCCCTACCCCTGCCCTTCGCCCCCTGCCCTTCACCCCCATACCCTTCACTTACCCCTGCCCTTCACCCCACACTACCCCTGCCCTTCACCCCCCCTACCCCTCACCCCCCATACCCCTGCCCCTCACCCCCCTACCCCTGCCCTTCACCCCCATACCCCTGCCCTTCACCCCCTACCCCTGCCCTTCACCCCCTACCCCTGCCCTTCACCCCCAACTCCTGCCCTTCACCCCCCACCCCCTACCCCTGCCCTTCGCCCCCCACCCCCTACCCCTGCCCTTCTTCCCCCACCCCCTACCCCTGCCCTTCTTCCCCCACCCCCTACCCCTGCCCTTCAACCCCTAACTTCACCCCCTACCCCTGCACTTCACCACCCACCCCCTACCCCTGCCTGTCACCCCTTACCTTCACCCCCTACCCCTGCCCTTCGCCCCCCACCTCCTACACCTGCCCTTCGCCCCCCACCCCCTACCATTGCCCTTCACCCCCTACCCCTAGCCTCCCACCCCCTATTTCTGCCCTTCACCCCCTACCCCTGCCCTTCGCCCCCACCCCCTACCCCTGCCCTTCACCCCCCACCCCCTACCCCTGCCCGTCACCCCCCACCCCCCCACCCCCTACCTTCACCCCTACCCCTGCCCTTCACCCCCCACCCCCGCCCTTCACCCCCACCCCCTACCCCTGCCCTTCACCCCCACCCCCTACTCCTGCCCTTCAACCCCTGCCCTTCACCCCCACCCTACACCTGCCCTTCAACCCCCACCCTTGCCCTTCGCCCCCTGCCCCCTACCCCTGCCCTTTGCCCCCCACCCCCTACCCTTCGCCCCCCACCTCCTACCCCTGCCCTTCACCCCCACCCCCTACCCTTTGCCCCCTACCACTGCCCTTTGCCCCCTACCCCTGCCCTTCGACCCCTATCCCTGCCCTTTGCCCCCTGCCCCTGCCCTTCACCCCCCGCCCCCTACCCCTGCCCTTCGCCCCCTGCCCTTCACCCCCCACTCCTTACCTCTGCCCTTCACCTCCCACCCCCTACCCCTGCACTTTGCCCCCCACCCCCTACCCCTGCCCTTTGCCCCCCACCCCTGCACTTTGCCCCCCACCGCCTACCCCTGCCCTTCGCCCCCCACCCCCTACCCCTGCCCTTCGCCCCCCTACCCCTGCCCGTCGCCCCCCACCCCCACCTCCGCCCTTTGCCCCCCACCCCCTACCCCTGCCCCCCACCCCCTACCTTCACCTCCTACCCCTGCCATTTGCCCCCCACCCCCTACCCCTGCCCTTTGCCCCCGACCCCCTTCCACTGCCCTTAACCCCCCACCCCCTACCCTTTGCCCCCCACTTCCTACCCCTGCCCTTTGCCCCCCACCCCCTACCCCTGCCCTTCGACCCCGACCCCCTTCCACTGCCCGTCACCCCCATCCCCTACCCTTCGCCTCCCACCTCCTACCGCTGCCCTTCGCCCCCCACCTCCTACCCTTCGCCCCCCATCCCCTACCACTGCCCTTCGCGCCCCACCCTTTACCACTGCCCTTCGCCCCAACCCCATTCCCCTGCCCTTCACCCCCCACCCCCTACCTTTCGCCCCCCACCTCCTACCCCTGCCCTTCGCCCCCAACCTTCTACCCCTGCCCTTCGCCCCCCACCTCCTACCCCTGCCCTTCGCCCCCAACCTCCTACCCCTGCCCTTCGCCCCCCACCTCCTACCCCTGCCCTTCGCCCCCCACCTTCTACCCCTGCCCTTCGCCCCCCACCCCCTACCACTGCCCTTCGCCCCCACCCCCTACCCTTCACCGTCACCCCCTACTCTACCCTTCAACCCCTACCCCTGCCCTTCGCCCCCCACCCCCTACCCCTGCCCTTTGCCCCCCACCCCCTTTCCCTGCCCTTCGCCCCCCACCCCCTTCCCCTGCCCTTCGCCCCCCACGCCTACCTCTGCCCTTCGCCCCCCACCCCCCACCCCTGCCCTTCGCCCCCTACCCCCCACCCCTGCCCTTCGCCCCCTACCCCCCACCCCTGCCCTTCGCCCCCCACGCCTGCCCTTCACCCCCTGCCCTTTGCCCCCAACACATACCCCTGCCCTTCACCCCCTACCCTTTTCCCCCCACTCACTACCCTTTGCCCCTCACCCCCTACCCTTTGCCCCCCACCCCCTACCCTTTGCCCCCCACCACCTAACCCTTCCCAATGCCCTTCGCCCCCCACCCCCTTGCCCCCCACCCCCTACCCCACCCCACTGCCCTTCGCCCCCACCCCCTACCCTTCACCCTCACCCCCTACTCCTGCCCTTCAACCCCTACCCCTGCCCTTTGCCCCCCAACCCCTTCCCCTGCCATTCGCCCCCCATCTCCTACCCCTGCCCTTCACCCCCTGCCCTTTGCCCCCCACCCCATACCCCTGCCCTTCGCCCCCACCCCCTACCCTTTGCCCCCCACCCCATACTCCTGCCCTTCGCCCCCACCCCCTACCCTTTGCCCCCCACCCCCTACCCTTTGCCCCCCACCCCCTACCCTTTGCCCCCCACCCCCTACCCTTTGCCCCCCACCCCTTTCCCTTTGCCCCCCACCCCTTACCCTTTGCCCCCCACCCCTTACCCTTTGCCCCCTACCCCCTACCCTTTGCCCCCCACCCCTTGCCCTTTGCCATACACCCTCTGCCCTTTACCCCCCTTAACCCTGCCCATCCCCTCCTCCACCCCCTGCCCTTCACCCCCCTTATCCCTGCACTTCCCCGCCCCCACCCCCTGCCCTTCACACCCCCACCCCCTGCCCTTCACCCCCCTTAACCCTGCCCTTCCCCACCCCCACCCCCTGCCCTTCACCCCCCCTAACCTTGCCCTTCACCCCCCCTAACCTTGCCCTTCACCCCCCCTACCCCTGCCCTTCACCCACCTTCCCCTGCCCTTCACCCCCCCTAACCTTGCCCTTCACCCCCCCTACCCCTGCCCTTCACCCCCTACCCCTGCCCTTCGCCCCCCACCCCCTACTTCTGCCCTTCACCCCTTACCTTCACCCCCTACCCCTGCCCTTCGCCCCCCACCCCCTACCCCTGCCCTTCACCCCCACCCCCTACCTTCACCTCCTACCCCTGCCCTTCACCCCCACCCCCGCCCTTCACCCCACACCCCCTACTCCTGCCCTTAAACCCCACCCCCTACTCCTGCCCTTCAACCCCTGCCCTTCACCCCACCCTACACCTGCCCTTCAAACCCTACCCTTGCCCTTCGCCCCCTACCCCTGCCCTTTGCCCCCCACCCCCTACCCCTGCCCATTGCCCCCCACCCCATTCCCCTGACCTTCGCCCCCACCCCCTACCCTTTTCCCCCCACCTCCTACCCCTGCCATTCGCCCCCCACCTCCTACCCCTGCCCTTCGTCCCCCACCTCCTACCCCTGCCCTTTGCCACCCACCCCCTACCACTGCCCTTCGCCCCCACCCCCTACCCCTGCCCTTCACCCCCACCCCCTACCCTTTGCCCCCTACCCCTGCCCTTTGCCCCCTACCCCTGCCCTTCACCCCCTATCCCTGCCATTTGCCCCCTGACCCTACCCCTGCCCTTTGCCCCCCTGCCCCCTACCCCTGCCCTTCACCCCCTACCCCTGCTCTTCACCTGCGGACCCCTGCCCTTCACCCCCCTACCCTGCTCTTCACCCCCCTTCCTCTGCCCTTCACTCCCCCTAACCTTGCCCATCACCTCCCCTACCCTCCTCTTCACCCCCTACCCCTGCCCTTCACCCCCCCTACCCTTGCCCTTTACCCCCCTTAACCCTGCCCATCCCCAACACCACCCCCTGCCCTTCACCCCCCTTAACCCTGCCCTTCCCCGCCCCCACCCCCTGCCCTTCACCCCCCACCCCCTGCCCTTCACCCCCCTTAACCCTGCCCTTCCCCACCCCCACCACCTACCCTTCACCTACCTTCCCCTGCCCTTCACCCCCCCTAACCTTGCCCTTCACCCCCCCTACCCCTGCCCTTCACCCACCTTCCCCTGCCCTTCACCCCCCCTAACCTTGCCCTTCACCCCCCCTACCCCTGCCCTTCACCCCCTACCCCTGCCCTTCGCCCCCCACCCCCTACTTCTGCCCTTCACCCCTTACCTTCACCCCCTACCCCTGCCCTTCGCCCCCCACCCCCTACCCCTGCCCTTCACCCCCCACCCCCTACCTTCACCTCCTACCCCTGCCCTTCACCCCCCACCCCCGCCCTTCACCCCACACCCCCTACTCCTGTCCTTCAACCCCACCCTCTACTCCTGCCCTTCAACCCCCGCCCTTCACCCCCACCCTACACCTGCCCTTCACCCCCCACCCCCTACCCTTCGCCACCCACCTCCTACCCCTGCCCTTCGCACCCCACCTCCTACCCCTGCCCTTCGCCCCCCATCCCCTACCACTGCCCTTCGCGCCCCACCCTTTACCACTGCCCTTCGCCCCCACCCCCTACCCCTGCCCATCACCCACCACCCCCTACCCCTGCCCTTTGCCCCCAACCCCCTTCCCCTGCCCTTCACCCTCCACCCCCTACCCTTCACCCCCCACCTCCTACCCCTGCCCTTCGCCCCCCACCTCTTACCCCTGCCCTTCGCCCCCCACCTCCTACCCCTGCCCTTCGCCCCCACCTCCTACCCCTGCCCTTCACCCCCCACCCCCTACCACTGCCCACAGCCCACTGCCCTTTGCCCCCAACCCCCTTCCCCTGCCCTTCACCCTCCACCCCCTACCCTTCACCCCCCACCTCCTACCCCTGCCCTTCGCCCCCCACCTCTTACCCCTAACCTTCACCCCTCCTACCCCTGCCTCTCACCCCCCCTACCGTTCACCCATCCCTACCCCTGCCCTTCACCCTCCCTACCCCTCACCCCTCCCTACCCCTGCCCTTTACCCCCCCTACCCCTGCCCTTTAACCCCCCCTACCCCTGCCCTTCGCCCCCCTCGCCGCTGCCCTTCACCCCTCCTAACCATGCCCTTCACCCCCCCTACCATTGCCCTTCACCCCTCCTAACCCTGCCCTTCACCCCCCCTACCCCTGCCCGTCACCCCCCTACCCCTGCCCCTCACACATCCCTACCCCTGCCCTTTACCCCCCTACCCCTGCCCTTCACCCCCCCCTACCCCTGCCATTACCCCCCCTACCCCTGCCCTTTACCCCCCCTACCCCTGCCCTTAACCCTCCCTACCCCTTGCCCTTTACACCCCTACCCCTTGCCCTTTACCCCCCCTACCCCTTGCCCTTTACCCACCCTACCCCTGCCCTTCACCCCCCGCACCCATGCCCTTCACCCCCCCTACCCCTACCCTTTACCCCCCCTACCCCTGCCCTTAACCCTCCCTAACCCTGCCCTTCACCCCCGCACCCATGCCCTTCACCCCCCCTACCCCTACCCTTTACCCTCCCTACCCCTGCCCTTTACCCCACTAACCCTGCCCTGTACCCCCCAACCCCTGCCATTTAACCCCCAACCCCTGCCATTTACCCCCTCTACCCTTCGCCTACCCCTTGCCCTTCACTCCCCCTACCCCTGCCCTTCACCCCTCACCCCTGCCCTTCACCCCCATGCCCTACCCCTGCCCTTCACCCCCACCCCCTATCTTCACCACCTACACCTGCCCTTCACCCCCCACCCCCTACCCTTGCCCTTCAACCCCCACCCTTCACCCCCCATGCCCTACCCCTGACATTCACCCCCCACCCCGCCCTTCACCCCCCCTGCCCCTGCCCTTCACCCCCCATGCCCTACCCCTGCCCTTCACCCCCCCTACCCCTGCCCTTCACCCCCACCCCCTACTCCCTACCTTCACCACCTACCCCTGCCCTTCACCCCCTACCCCTGCCCCTCACCCCCTACTCCTGCCCTTCACCCCCCTACTCCTGCCCTTCCCCCCCACCCCGCCCTTCACCCCCTCACCCCCGCCCTTCACCCCCCTCACCCCCGCCCTTCACCCCCCTACCCCTTCCCTTCACCACCCCCTACCCCTGCCCCTCACCCCCTACTCCTGCCCTTCACCCCCCTACTCCTGCCCTTCACCCCCCTACTCCTGCCCTTCACCCCCCTACCCTTGCCCTCCCCCCCACCCCCACCCTTCACCCCCCACTCCCGCCCTTCCCCCCCACCCCCGCCCTTCCCCCCCCACCCCTGCCCTTCACCCCCCCACCCTTCACCCCCCTACCCCTGCCCTTCACCCTCCACCCCCACCCTTCACCCTCCCTACCCCTGCCCTTCACCCACATGCCCTACCCCTGCCCTTCACCCCACCTACTCCTGCCCTTCACCCCCCATTCCCTACCCCTGCCCTTCAACCCCACCCCCTACCTTCACCACCTACCCCTGCCCTTCACCCCCTACTCCTGCCCTTCACCCCCCATCCCCTACCCCTGCCCTTCACCCCCCACCCCCTACCCCTGCCCTTCACCCCCTACTCCTGCCCTTTACCCCCTACCCCTGCCCTTCGCCCCCCACCCCCTACCCCTGCCCTTCACCCCCTACTCCTGCCCTTTACCCCCTACCCCTGACTTTCGCCACCTACCCCTGCCCTTCGCCCCCTACCCCTGCCCCTACCCCCTACCCCTGCCCTTTGCCCCCACCCCTGCCCTTTGCCCCCCACCCCCTACCCCTGCCCTTCGCCCCCTACCCTTCATCCCCACCCCCTACCCCTGCCCTTCGCCCCCCACCCCCTGCCCTTTGCCCCCCACCCCCTACCCCTGCCCTTCGCCCCCCACCCCATGCCCTTCACCCCCCATCCCCTACCCCTGCCCTTCGCCCCCGATCCCCTACCCCTGCCCTTCGCCCCCAAACCCCTACCCTTCGCCCTCCACCCCCTGCCCTTCGCCCCCCATCCCCTACCCCTGCCCTTCGCCCCCCATCCCCTACCCCTGCCCTTCGCCCCCAAACCCCTACAATTCGCCCTTCACCCCCTACCCCTGCCCTTCGCCCCCCACCCCCTACTTCTGCCCTTCACCCCTTACCTTCACCCCCTACCCCTGCCCTTCGCCCCCACCCCCTACCCCTGCCCTTCACCCCCCACCCCCTACCTTCACCTCCTACCCCTGCCCTTCACCCCCCACCCCCGCCCTTCACCCACACCCCCTACTCCTGTCCTTCAACCCCACCCTCTACTCCTGCCCTTCAACCCCTGCCCTTCACCCCCACCCTATACCTGCCCTTCAACCCCTACCCTTGCCCTTCGCCCCCCGCCCCCTACCCCTGCCCTTTGCCCCCCACCCCCTACCCCTGCCCTTTGCCCCCCACCGCCTACCCCTGCACTTCACCACCCACCCCCTACCCCTGCCCTTCGCCCCCCACCCCCCACCTCCGCCCTTTGCCCCCCACACCCTACCCCTGCCCTTTGCCCCTCATCCCCTACCCCTGCCATTTTCCCCCGACCCACTTCCACTGCCCTTCACCCCCCACCCCCTACCCTTTGCTCCCCACCTCCTACCCCTGCCCTTTGCCCCCCACCCCCTACCCCTGCCCATTTGCCCCCGACCCCCTTCAACTGCCCTTCACCCCCCACCCCCTACCCTTCGCCACCCACCTCCTACCCCTGCCCTTCGCACCCCACCTCCTACCCCTGCCCTTCGCCCCCCATCCCCTACCACTGCCCTTCGCGCCCCACCCTTTACCACTGCCCTTCGCCCCCACCCCCTACCCCTGCCCATCACCCCCCACCCCTGCCCTTTGCCCCCAACCCCCTTCCCCTGCCCTTCACCCTCCACCCCCTACCCTTCACCCCCCACCTCCTACCCCTGCCCTTCGCCCCCCACCTCTTACCCCTGCCCTTCGCCCCCCACCTCCTACCCCTGCCCTTCGCCCCCACCTCCTACCCCTGCCCTTCGCCCCCCACCTCCTACCACTGCCCACAGCCCACAGCCCTTTGCCCCCAACCCCCTTCCCCTGCCCTTCACCCTCCACCCCCTACCCTTCACCCCCCACCTCCTACCCCTGCCCTTCGCCCCCCACCTCTTACCCCTACCCTTCACCCCCCCTACCCCTGCCTCTCACCCCCCCTACCGTTCACCCATCCCTACCCCTGCCCTTCACCCTCCCTACCCCTCACCCCCCCTACCCCTGCCCTTCGCCCCCCCCGCCGCTGCCCTTCACCCCTCCTAACCCTGCCCTTCACCCCCCTACCGTTGCCCTTCACCCCTCCTAACCCTGCCCTTCACCCCCCCTACCCCTGCCCGTCACCCCCCTACCCCTGCCCCTCACACATCCCTACCCCTGCCCTTTACCCCCCTACCCTGCCCCTCACACATCCCTACCCCTGCCCTTTACCCCCCTACCCCTGCCCTTCACCCCCCCTACCCCTGCCATTCACCCCCCTACCCCTGCCCTTTACTCCCCTACCCCTGCCCTTCACCCCCCCCCTACCCCTGCCATTCACCCCCCCTACCCCTGCCCTTCACCCCCCTACCCCTGCCCTTTACCCCCCTACCCCTGCCCTTTACCCCCCTACCCCTGCCCTTCACCCACCCCTACCCCTCACCCCGCCTACCCCTGCCCTTTACCCCTACCCCTCACCCCCCCCTACCCCTGCCCTTTACCCCCTACCCCTCACCCCCCTACCCCTGCCCTTTACCCCCCCTACCCCTGCCCTTTACCCCCCCTACCCCTGCCCTTTGCCCCCCCTACCCCTGGCCTTCGCCCCCCCTACCCCTGCCCTTTGCCCCCCCTACCCCTGCCCTTTACCCCCCCTACCCCTGCCCTTTACCCCCCCTACCCCTGCCCTTTACCCCCCCTACCCCTGCCCTTTACCCCCCCTACCCCTGCCCTTTACCCCCCCTACCCCTGGCCTTCGCCCCCCCTACCCCTGCCCTTTACCCCCCTTACCCCTGCCCTTTACCCCCCCTACCCCTGCCCTTCACCCCCCATACCCCTGCCCTTCACCCCCCCTACCCCTGCCCTTCACCCCCCCTTCCCCTGCCCTTTACCCCCCATACCCCTGCCCTTTACCCCCCTTCCCCTGCCCTTTACCCCCCCTACCCCTGCCATTTACCCACCTACCCTTCACCTACCCTTGCCCTTGCCATTTACCCCCCTACCCTTCACCTACCCCTCCCTTCACCCCACCCACCCCTGCCCTTCACCCCCCCTACCCTTTACCCCCCCCCTACCCCTGCCCTTCACCCCCCCCACCCTGCCCTTCACCCCCCTACCCCTACCCTTTACCCCCCCTACCCCTGCCCTTTACCCTCCCTACCCCTGCCCTTTACCCTCCCTACCCCTGCCCTTCACCCCCCCCCCACCCTGCCCTTCACCCCCCTACCCCTACCCTTTACCCCCCTACCCCTGCCCTTTACCCTCCCTACCCCTGCCCTTTACCCTCCCTACCCCTGCCCTTTACCCTCCCTACCCCTGCCCTTTACCCCCCCTACCCCTGCCCTTCAACCCCCACACCCCTGACCTTCACCCCCCACACCCCTGCCCTTCACCCCCCTTACCCCTGCCCTTTACCCCCCCTACCCCTGCCCTTTATCCTCCCTACCCCTGCCCTTCACCCTCCCTACCCCTGCCCTTTACCCCCCCTATCCCTGCCCTTCACCCCCACACCCCTGCCCTTCACCCCCCCCTACCCTTTACCCCCACTACCCCTGCCCTTTACCCTCCCTACCCCTGCCCTTTACCCCCCTACCCCTGCCCTGTACCCCCCGACCCCTGCCATTTACCCCCCCTACCCCTGCCCTTTACCCCCCCTACCCCTTCCCTTCACCCCACCCTACCCCTGCCCTTCACCCCCCCTACCCCTGCCCTTTACCCCCCTAAACCTGCCCTTCACCCCCCACCCCCCTGCCCTTTACCCTCCCTACCCCTGCCCTTTACACTCCCTACTCCTGCCCTTTACCCTCCCTACCCCTTGCCCTTTACACCCCTACCCCTTGCCCTTTACCCCCCCTACCCCTTGCCCTTTACCCACCCTACACCTGCCCTTCACCCCCCGCACCCATGCCCTTCACCCCCCCTACCCCTACCCTTTACCCCCCCTACCCCTGCCCTTTACCCTCCCTACCCCTGCCCTTCACCCCCGCACCCATGCCCTTCACCCCCCCTACCCCTACCCTTTACCCCCCTACCCCTGCCCTTTACCCTCCCTACCCCTGCCCTTTACCCCACTAACCCTGCCCTGTACCCCCCAACCCCTGCCATTTAACCCCCAACCCCTGCCATTTACCCCCTCTACCCTTCGCCTACCCCTTGCCCTTCACTCCCCCTACCCCTGCCCTTCACCCCTCACCCCTGCCCTTCACCCCCATGCCCTACCCCTGCCCTTCACCCCCACCCCCTACCTTCACCACCTACACCTGCCCTTCACCCCCCACCCCCTACCCTTGCCCTTCAACCCCCACCCCGCCCTACCCCTGCCCTTCACCCCCACCCCCTACCTTCACCACCTACACCTGCCCTTCACCCCCCACCCCCTACCCTTGCCCTTCAACCCCCACCCCCGCCCTTCACCCCCCATGCCCTACCCCTGACATTCACCCCCCACCCCGCCCTTCACCCCCCCTGCCCCTGCCCTTCACCCCCCATGCCCTACCCCTGCCCTTCACCCCCCCTACCCCTGCCCTTCACCCCCACCCCCTACTCCCTACCTTCACCACCTACCCCTGCCCTTCACCCCCACCCCCTACTCCCTACCTTCACCACCTACCCCTGCCCTTCACCCCCTACCCCTGCCCTTCACCCCCTACTCCTGCCCTTCACCCCCCTACTCCTGCAATTCCCCTCCACCCCGCCCTTCACCCCCTCACCCCCGCCCTTCACCCCCTCACCCCCGCCCTTCACCCCCCTACCCCTTCCCTTCACCACCCCCTACCCCTGCCCCTCACCCCCTACTTCTGCCCTTCACCCCCCTACTCCTGCCCTTCACCCCCCTACTCCTGCCCTTCACCCCCTACCCTTGCCCTCCCCCCCCACCCCGCCCTTCACCCCCCACCCCTGCCCTTCCCCCCCACCCCCGCCCTTCCCCCCCCACCCCTGCCCTTCACCCCCCCACCCCTGCCCTTCACCCCCCCACCCCCACCCTTCACCCCCCTACCCCTGCCCTTCACCCCCCACCCCCACCCTTCACTCTCCCTACCCCTGCCCTTCACCCCCATGCCCTACCCCTGCCCTTCACCCCACCTACTCCTGCC
Source organism: Ascaphus truei (assembly GCF_040206685.1). NCBI lineage: Eukaryota > Metazoa > Chordata > Amphibia > Anura > Ascaphidae > Ascaphus > Ascaphus truei. The sequence continues at coordinate 196,639,420 of NC_134484.1, read as the reverse complement.
CTTCACCCCCCATTCCCTACCCCTGCCCTTCACCCCCACCCCCTACCTTCACCACCTACCCCTGCCCTTCACCCCCTACTCCTGCACTTCACCCCCCATTCCCTACCCCTGCCCTTCACCCCCACCCCCTACCTTCACCACCTACCCCTGCCCTTCACCCCCTACTCCTGCCCTTTACCCCCTACCCCTTCCCTTCGCCCCCCACCCCCTACCCCTGCCCTTCACCCCCTACTCCTGCCCTTTACCCCCTACCCCTGACTTTCGCCACCTACCCCTGCCCTTCGCCCCCTACCCCTGCCCCTACCCCCTACCCCTGCCCTTTGCCCCCACCCCTGCCCTTTGCCCCCGACCCCCTACCCCTGCCCTTCGCCCCCTACCCTTCGTCCCCACCCCCTACCCCTGCCCTTCGCCCCCCACCGCCTGCCCTTTGCCCCCCACCCCCTACCCCTGCCCTTCGCCCCCCACCCCCTGCCCTTCACCCCCCATCCCCTACCCCTGCCCTTCGCCCCCGATCCCCTACCCTTCGCTCCCAAACCCCTACCCTTCGCCCTCCACCCCCTGCCCTTCGCCCCCCATCCCCTACCCCTGCCCTTCGCCCCCCACCCCCTGCCCTTCGCCCCCCATCCCCTACCCCTGCCCTTCGCCCCCCATCCCCTACCCCTGCCCTTCGCCCCCAAACCCCTACAATTCGCCCTCCACCCCCTACACCTGCGCTTCGCCCCCCACCCCTTACCCCTGCCCTTCGCCACCCACCCCTGCACTTCACCCCCTACCCCTGCCCTTCGCCCCCCACCCCCTACCCCTGCCCTTCACCCCCCACCCTCACCCCCTACCCCTGCCCTTCGCCACCCACCCCCTACCCCTGCCCTTCACCCCCCACCCTCACCGCCTACCCCTGCCCTTAACCCCCACACCCGCCCTTCACCTCCCACCCCCGCCCTTCACCCCCACCCCCTGCCCTTCACCCCCACCCCCTACTCCTGCCCTTCACTCCCACCCCCACCCCCTACGCCTGCCCTTCACCCCCGACCCCCTACCCCTGCCCTTCACCCCCCACCCCCTACCCCTGCCCTTCACCCCCCACCCCCTACCCCTGCCCTTCACCCCCCACCTCCTACCCCTGCCCTTCACCCCCCACCCCTGCCCTTCAACCCCACCCCCTACTCCTGCCCTTCAACCCGCCCCCTACTCCTGCCTTTAAACCCCTACCCCTGCCCTTCACCCCCCACCCCCTTCCCCTGCCCTTCGCCCCCCACCCCTGCCCTTCACCCCCACCCCCTACTCCTGCCCTTCACCCCCGCCCCCTACTCCTGCCCATCAAACCCTACCCCTGCCATTCGTCCCCCACCCCCTTCCCCTGCCCTTCACCCCCCACCCCCTACCCTTCGCCCCCCACCCCCTACCCTTTGCCCCCCACCTCCTACCCCTGCCCTTCACCCCCCACCTCCTACCCCTGCCCTTCGCTCCCCACCCCTGCCCTTCGCCCCCACCCCCTACCCCTCGCACCCTGTCCTTTGCCCCCCACCACCTACCCCTGCCCTTCAACCCCACCCCCTACTCCTCGCACCCTGTCCTTTGCCCCCCACCACCTACCCCTGCCCTTCAACCCCACCCCCTACTCCTGCCCTTCACCCCCGCCCCCTACTCCTGCCTTTAAACCCCTACCCCTGCTCTTCCCCCCGCCACCTCCTACTCCTGCCCTTCACCCCCGCCCCCTACTCCTGCCTTTAAAACCCTACCCCTGCCCTTCCCCCCCACCCCCTTCCCCCCCACCCCCTTCCCCTGCCCTTCACCCCCACCCCCTACCCCTGCCCTTCACCGCCACCCCCTACCACTGCCCTTCGCCCCCCACCCCCTGCCCTTCGCCCCCAAACCCCTACCCTTCGCACCCCACCCCCTACACCTGCGCTTCGACCCCCACCCCTTACCCCTGCCCTTCGCCACCCACCCCTGTTCTTCACCCCCTACCCCTGCCTTTCGCCCCCCACCCCCTACCCCTGCCCTTCACCCCCTACCTTCACCCCCTACCCCTGCCCTTCGCCTCCCACCCCCTACCCCTACCCATCACCCCCAAACCCTACCTTCACCCCCTACCCCTGCCCTTAACCCCCACCCCCGCCCTTCACCCCCCACCCCCTACCCTTCACCCCCACCCCCTACCCCTGCCCTTCACCCCAACCCCCACCCCCTACCCCTGCCCTTCACCCCCATCCCCTACTCCTGCCCTTCACCCCAAACCCCACCCCCTACCCCTGCCCTTCACCCCCACCCCCTACTCCTGCCCTTCACTCCCACCCCCACCCCCTATGCCTGCCCTTCACCCCCCACCCCCTACTCCTGCCCTTTACCCCCCACCCCTGCCCTTCAACCCCACCCCCTACTCCTGCCCTTCACCCCCGCCCCCTACTCCTGCCTTTAAACCCCTACCCCTGCCCTTCACCCCCCACCCCCTTCCCCTGCCCTACGCCCCCCACCCCTGCCCTTCACCCCCACCCCCTACCCCTGCCCTTCACCCCCACCCCCTACTCCTGCCCTTCACCCCCGCCCCTACTCCTGCCCATCAAACCCTACCCCTGCCCTTCGCCTCCCACCCCCTTCCCCTGCCCTTCACCCCCCACCCCCTACCCTTCGCCCCCCACCCCCTACCCTTCGCCCCCCACCTCCTACCCCTGCCCTTCACCCCCCACCTCCTACCCCTGCCCTTCGCTCCCCACCCCTGCCCTTCGCCCCCAACCCCTACCCCTCGCACCCTGCCCTTTGCCCCCCACCACCTACCCCTGCCCTTCAACCCCACCCCCTACTCCTGCCCTTCACCCCCGTCCCCTACACCTGCCTTTAAACCCCTACCCCTGCCCTTCCCCCCGCCCTTCCCCCCGCCACCTCCTACTCCTGCCCTTCACCCCGCCCCCTACTCCTGCCTTTAAACCCCTACCCCTGCCCATCCCCCCCCACCCCCTTCCCCTGTCCTTCGCCCCCCACCCCCTACCCCTGCCCTTCACCCCCACCCCCTGCCCTTCACCGCCACCCCATACCACTGCCCTTCGCCCCCAACCCCCTGCCCTTCGCCCCCCATCCCCTACCCCTGCCCTTCACCCTCAAACCCCTACCCTTCGCCCCCCACCCCCTACACCTGCGCTTCGCCCCCCACCCCTTACCCCTGCCCTTCGCCAACCACCCCTGCACTTCACCCCCTACCCCTGCCTTTCGCCCCCCACCCCCTACCCCTGCCCTTCACCCCCTACCTTCACCCCCTACCCCTGCCCGTCACCCCCCAAACCCTACCTTCACCCCCTACCCCTGCCCTTAACCCCCACCCCCGCCCTTCACCTCCCACCCCCGCCCTTCATCCCCCACCCCCTACCCTTCACCCCCACCCCCTACCCCTGCCCTTCACCCCAACCCCCACCCCCTACCCCCATCCCCTACTCCTGCCCTTCACTCCCACCCCCACCCCTTACGCCTGCCCTTCACCCCCCACCCCTGCCCTTCACCCCCACCCCCTACCCCTGCCCTTCAACCCCACCCCCTACTCCTGCCCTTCACCCCCGCCCCCTACTCCTGCCCTTCACCCCCGCCCCCTACTCAAGCCTTTAAACCCCTAACCCTGCCCTTCACCCCCCACCCCCTTTCCCTGCCCTTTGCCCCCCACCCCTGCCCTTCACCCCCACCCCCTACCCCTGCCCTTCACCCCCACCCCCTTCTCCTGCCCTTCACCCCCGCCCCCTACTCCTGCCCATCAACCCCTACCCCTGCCCTTCGCCACCCACCCCCTTCCCCTGCCCTTCACCCCCCACCCCCTACCCTTCGCCCCCACCTCCTACCCCTGCCCATCACCCCCACCTCCTACCCCTGCCCTTCGCCCCCCACCTCCTACCCCTGCCCTTTGCCCCCCACCCCCTACCCTTCGCACCCTGCCCTTTGCCCCCCACCACCTACCCCTGCCCTTCAACCCCACCCCCTACTCCTGCCCTTCACCCCCGCCCCCTACTCCTGCCTTTAAACCCCTACCCCTGCCCTTCGCCCCCCACCTCCTACCCCTGCCCTTCGCCCCCCACCCCCTACCCCTCGCACCCTGCCCTTTGCCCCCCACCACCTACCCGTGCCCTTCAACCCCACCCCCTACTCCTGCCCTTCACCCCCGCCCCCTACTCCTGCCTTTAAACCCCTACCCCTGCCCTTCCCCCCCCACCTCCTACTCCTGCCCTTCACCCCCACCCCCTACTCCTGCTTTTAAACCCCTACCCCTGCCCTCCCCCCCCACCCCCTTCCCCTGCCCTTCGCCCCCAACCCCCTACCCCTGCCCTTCACCCCCACCCCCTACCCCTGCCCTTCACCCCCACCCCCTACTCCTGCCAATCACCCCCGCCCCCTACTCCTGCCCTTCACCCCCACCCCCTACCCCTCACCCCCACCCCCTACTCCTGCCAATCACCCCCGCCCCCTACTCCTGCCCTTCACCCCCACCCCCTACCCCTGCCCTTCACCCCCACCCCCTACTCCTGCCCTTCACCCCCGCCCCCTACTCCTGCCCTTCAACCCCTACCCCTGCCCTTCGCCCCCAAATCCTACCCCTGCCCTTCGCCCCCACCCCCTACTCCTGCCCTTCAACCCCTACCCCTGCCCTTCGCCCCCCACACCCTACCCCTGCCTTTCGCCCCCCACCCCCTACCCCTTGCACCCTGCCCTTTGCCCCCCACCACCTACCCCTGCCCTTCACCCCCTACCTTCACCCCCTACCCCTGCCCTTCACCCCCCACCCCCTACCTTCACCCCCACCCCTGCCCTTCACCCCCACCCCTGCCCTTCGCCCCCCACATCCTACCCCTGCCCTTCGCCCCCACCCCCTACCCCTTGCACCCTGCCCTTTGCCCCCCACCACCTACCCCTGCCCTTCACCCCCTACCTTCACCCCCTACCCCTGCCCTTCACCCCCTACCTTCACCCCCTACCCCTGCCCTTCACCCCCTACCTTCACCCCCTACCCCTGCCCTTCACCCCCTACCCCTGCCCTTCACCCCCTACCTTCACCCACTACCCCTGCCCTTCACCCCCCACCCCCTACCTTCACCCCCACCCCTGCCCTTCGCCCCCCACCCCTGCCCTTCGCCCCCACCCCCTACCCCTGCCCTTCGCCCCCACCCCCTACCCCTGCCCTTCGCCCCCACCCCTGCCCTTCGCCCCCACCCCTGCCCTTCGCCCCCACCCCCTGCCCTTCGCCCCCACCCCCTGCCCTTTGCCCCCACCCCTGCCCTTTGCCCCCACCACCTACCCCTGCCCTTCGCCCCCCACCCCTGCCCTTCGCCAACCACCCCTGCCCCCCACCCCTGCCCTTCACCCCCCACCCCTGCCCCCCACCCCTGCCCTTCACCCCCCACCCCTGCCCCCCACCCCTGCCCTTTGCCCCCTGCCCCCCACCCCTGCCCTTCGCCCCCTACCCCTGCCCTTCGCCCCTGGCCTTTCACCCCCCACCCCCCACCCCTGCCCTTTGCCCCCTGCCTTTCACCCCCCACCCCTGCCCTTTGCCCCCTGCCTTTCACCCCCTGCCTTTCACCCCCCACCCCTGCCCTTTGCCCCCTGCCTTTCACCCCCCACCCCTGCCCTTTGCCCCCTGCCTTTCACCCCCCACCCCCCACCCCTGTCCTTTGCCCCCTGCCTTTCACCCCCCACCCCTGCCCTTTGCCCCCTGCCTTTCACCCCCCACCCCTGCCCTTTGCCCCCTGCCTTTCACCCCCCACCCCTGCCCTTTGCCCCCTGCCTTTCACCACCCACCCCCCACCCCTGCCCTTTGCCCCCTGCCTTTCACCACCCACCCCCCACCCCTGCCCTTTGCCCCCTGCCTTTCACCACCCACCCCCACCCCTGCCCTTTGCCCCCTGCCCTTCACCCCCACCCCTGCCCTTTGCCCCCTGCCTTTCACCCCCCACCCCTGCCCTTTGCCCCCTGCCTTTCACCACCCACCCCCCACCCCTGCCCTTTGCCCCCTGCCTTTCACCACCCACCCCCCACCCCTGCCCTTTGCCCCCTGCCTTTCACCACCCACCCCCCACCCCTGCCCTTTGCCCCCTGCCCTTCACCCCCCACCACTGCCCTTTGCCCCCTGCCCTTCACCCCCCGCCACTGCCCTTTTGTCCCCTGCCCTTCGCCCCCCACCCCTGCCCTTCGCCCCCCACCCCTGCCCTTCGCCCCCCACCCCTGCCCTTTGCCCCCCACCCCTGCCCTTTGCCCCCTGCCTTTCACCCCCCACCCCTGCCCTTTGCCCCCTGCCTTTCACCCCCCACCCCTGCCCTTTGCCCCCTGCCTTTCACCCCCCACCCCCCACCCCTGTCCTTTGCCCCCTGCCTTTCACCCCCCACCCCTGCCCTTTGCCCCCTGCCTTTCACCCCCCACCCCTGCCCTTTGCCCCCTGCCTTTCACCCCCCACCCCTGCCCTTTGCCCCCTGCCTTTCACCCCCCACCCCTGCCCTTTGCCCCCTGCCTTTCACCCCCCACCCCTGCCCTTTGCCCCCTGCCTTTCACCACCCACCCCCCACCCCTGCCCTTTGCCCCCTGCCTTTCACCACCCACCCCCCACCCCTGCCCTTTGCCCCCTGCCTTTCACCACCCACCCCCCACCCATGCCCTTTGCCCCCTGCCTTTCACCACCCACCCCCCACCCCTGCCCTTTGCCCCCTGCCTTTCACCACCCACCCCCCACCCCTGCCCTTTGCCCCCTGCCTTTCACCACCCACCCCCCACCCCTGCCCTTTGCCCCCTGCCCTTCACCCCCCACCACTGCCCTTTGCCCCCTGCCCTTCACCCCCCGCCACTGCCCTTTTGTCCCCTGCCCTTCGCCCCCCACCCCTGCCCTTCGCCCCCCACCCCTGCCCTTCGCCCCCCACCCCTGCCCTTCGCCCCCCACCCCTGCCCTTTGCCCCCCACCCCTGCCCTTCGCCCCCCACCCCTGCCCTTTGCCCCCAACCCCTACCCTTTGCCCCAACCCTACCCTCTGCCACCAACCCTACCCTTTGCCCCCAACCCTACCCTTTGCCCCCCACCCCTGCTCTTTGCCCCCCACCCCTGCCCTTTGCCCCCCACCCCCTACCCCCGCCCTTCACCCCCCACCCCCTACCCCTGCCCTTTACCCCCCACCCATGCCCTTCGCCCCCCTGCCATGAGAAAGGGTCGTGCCCGCCACGAGGGTTGTCGCCATTGGCCACAATGGCGGAGAAAAGCCACTAGGTTTTAAAACGGCTAAGTGTAAAAGTGTATAAACCTGAAACCATTATCTCCGATTCGGTGAGGGCTAGAGGACTGGGATTTGGCCACCAGGTAGTCATGCCTCTGGCATGATTGCATGGCCATTCCCAGTCCTCTCAGGCTAACCGAATGGAGTATGGTTAACTGTGTATGGTGGAGAAATGCAGCCTGTATAACATGAGGCCTTAAAATCCAATATTGTTATCTCCGGTTCGGTGGGTCGCAGCGAGCTGAAAATTGGCCACCATGGAGAGAGGCATGAGGGTCTGGCAATTTTTAGCCCGCTCGGCCCAACCGAACGGAATATTTTAATATGTATAAAATATTGTAGGTTTACTGTATTTCATGCCTACTGTAAAGCCCGCGAAAGCTACTGGCACATAAGGTATGTTAATGGCCAGAGGGCGACAGTGTGTCTACAGAGAAACCACTGAACAAAGGCTCACCCCCCAGGATTAAGTATGCAGGGCGGTGAAAGAGCAGGACATGGCTATTCAAGCTAAGTGTCATACTTCATACCTGTGATCGGACTTTCCCGGGCCAGAATCCCAAATTGCAGACCTGGAGAAGCCAACCTTTTAGTGTGGGGTTCAGGAAATGGGACTCTGACTAGAGGGCTGTGTGCATGTGCCTACCACCTGGGGGCAGGTACCTTGCTGCTTCCCACGTTAGCTGGCAGAAGGTAATTGGGTCCAGGCATTTGTCATCCAATACCTGATTCCCAATGTTAGGGATAGAGCCCAAATCCCATATAAACGAGTGTAAGCTCTATGCCCAGTGTCTTCGTTATTATACCTGAATTGTTCCTGTCGCTTGATGAACTGCTAGCCTGAGTCCTGGGCTATTTCATTGTCCCCTTCCCAAGTAAGTGTCTATATTTCCATTTGTTATTTGTCCAACATTGTGTGTCCACCTGTCTTTTAAAGAATAAAATCTCTTTATTATATCACTGTCGTATTCAATTCAACTTAGAGTATTTGGTGTATATTATAACCCTTTGGCTACCGTGACACCCAGCAATTGTGACCAACATACAATGGCGGCCGAGCTGAGTCTTATTCGGCCACCACAGCAATGCGCGGGAAGACGCATCTTGTTTGGTTTTTTTCCGCTGCGTGCTGCGCGTCACTGATGCGCGGTCACACGGTACAGGGTGCGTGCGTGGCGCGCGTGCCCAGGGCTCCCTGAAGGTGGAGCGGGGTAAGGGGGGATGTGGGAAGGCAGAGGGGGACCCGGAGAAGCAGAGACAGAGGTCGCGAGGGGAGAGGAACGACCGGGGAAGATCCGGCTGGCGCGCGGCCAAGTTCGGCGCCAGCCCAAAAACAGCCACAGGACAAGCCAGGTGAGTGTTAGACTCAGCTTGGCCGCGACAGTAGAATACATAGCCTCAAATAACTTTATGGCCACCCTTCATATAGTATGGCTGTTATAAAAAGCATTAAACACTTCATATGATGTTATAAATCAATGATGTATATAAAACAACTAGAAAGGGTGTTTAGATGTTTTTACATGGTACAAATCTAGTATGTGTAAGTTGTGAATACTGAACATCTAATCTAAGAGAATTAAAATTTGATCATAAACCAAACACAACAATAATATATTTATATGTACATGACCAATTAATAGAAAAAACTTGATTAGATATGAGATCATATATTGTATAATATGAAATTATTTATATCCCAATCCCTTGATGGAAACATAATCACAGTCTATTGCGAAAGAAGAATACATAACCACATATTGCAGGAATATCACAACTGGATCCAATGCAATAATACATATCCAATACGCGATAATACTGGCTAAGTTAATTGGAAAAGGACTTATTTTAAACATAGACTTTAGTCAATAGGTTAAATGAGAATAATAAGAATGAAATGAGAACAAAGAAGCGTCATACAGGAAGTATCATCTGTGGGAGATGTAAATCAATACCTAAATAGAATAAGACCCCTTGGGATAATGTTCCCCTGTCCTGAATTTGCCCCGTTAAGCTTCTGGGGTGAGGGCATACTGTAACAGTAGCAAAGCTTTGACATGTTCATAGTCATCTCAATCTTATCGTGGGATGCCCTGCAGGGTTTATTTAGCAATCCCAGACAACAAGGGGTGCATCCGCAGCATTCAGTCCAATTGTGGCACCTGGTATCTCAAGACACTGAGTTTCAAAGTCTGAAAGCAAACCGTCGATTTTTGTCTTTGCCAGACTGTTAGGAATGTGAGCACACAGCGCCTCAGGCGGAGCTCATGGCTCTCTCCATACACTGCTCAGACCCTTCCACTACAACCATGCAAGCCCCCTTCAGCTTCATCACTTACCCCTTGGCATGGTGGGACGCTCCACGAGGCACTTCCTCCACGCTCTGCGCCGCAGCCGTCAGCACGGAATCGCCGCCCCGTGCGCACGTTCACACCCCACGTTGCTTCCTCTCATGCGCACGTCGGACTTACAGTGCACACACAAAAGCCCTTGAACTTATCCCCAATTAGGCTCCGCCCCCAAACACCACACGGTTACAAGCTGGCTCTTGCTGAGTGTCACCTGAGCTCTAAGAACAGCATCCAATGCACGGAAGCTCCCTGGGCTCCTCCAGGCACGCCCCCTCTCCTGGTTGGCTGTTCCAGCTTTATATACCCTCTCTGTTCTGTGCTTCCTCGCTCGTCATGGGTTTTTCACAGTGCTTGTTCTTTGATTCTCTCGGTTTTGACGCGGCTTGGCAGACTACCCCCTTTGGCTCTCGACTTCGGATTGTTTCTGTTTACGTACCTTCTGGCTCCCTTCGACCATGGCACTCATCTCGATCCTTCCATTTGTCTCCTACCCCTGATCTCGGCACCGGCAACGACCATTCTTCTGGGAAAACGGTACCGGCAAGTATTCGCGCAAAACACCCCATCTGGCCTGGCACCATCTAATACCACAACCTGGACACGTCCCTCGCTCTGTCGGTGTGTGTATTCATACCTGCCACCTCAGTTCTAGGGACAGGTCTGGTCTGCGGGCTACTCCGGCGTAACACAGACAAACTTGTTGAAGCTGTGGTGATTGACTTGGGGGACAGCCTGCTCTCCGTTGATCAACTGAGTGTGAGGGGACACTTGTCTGTGTACAGCAGCCCGCATCCAAATACTCTCATCTGCTGTAGCTCTTTTCCCCCATGAGGCAAGAAGTGCTGAGAGTCCAGGGTTAGTGAATCCAGTAGCCACAGGGACAAGCCCTCCCGCACCCCCAAGACCCAGTCCTTCACCATTATCCCGGTGAGCACACTCTCTCTCCCATTTTCATCTCCTGCCAGGGCTGGAAGAATCTCTGGCACCCCGGGCTGAAGTGAAATCACTGTGGCTGCATGCCCTCAGGATAACAATGCCTGCTACATGCTATTCCAAATCCTCCTCCAGTTGCACCTTTGACCGACCAGCCGTCTGTAAGCCATAACCCTCATACCGGACAACGATCCTGAATCGTCCTGCTCGCTTATCCATGTTTCACACGCAGGCAAAAAGTTGTGGGACAAAGGGTGACTGTATTTTTTCGTGCTCTTGCAAACCGTGTGCATGCTACCTCTTGCTTTGGGAGCTCGCAACTTTCGAGTCTCTCTCTATGCTATAGGATCCCGCAGGATACTATACCATATGCTCAATGATATCCTGCCGCTGCCACCAGAACAAAAAGCCTGTCACGGTAGACCAGAGCTTTTAACACCAAAATACCCGGATCCTTTGATTGAACAAAGCAAGAAATAAAAGAAATTGTGATTTATTTACAGAATTAACACACACAGCTTGATTTACAATTACAACGAAAAATACACTTACTGGAAATGGATCAAACTAAATAAAATGTTCCCAAAATGAGATGTTGCCAAAACAAAGTCTCTAGGAGCAATTTCACAGGAGCGGGAGTTGCTCGCAAAAAGAGCCTGAAACAGTCTTCGGTCAGCAGCGCAACTTGCCGCTGCTGTTTACTCCGCTGGAGCTGCTTCTTTCGTGATGAAACTTTAAAATCTTGAAACCTAGATGTTTCTTGCATGAATCCTTAGATGGTATGACACTCTTACAGCATGATGAATCTATTACAGCATGATGACTCTCCCTAAACTGAGCTGTGTCAGGATTTATAATACCTCTGGGGTTCATTCCCAGAAAACCTGCAGCCCAATCAAAACTCCTGAGCGATCTCCCTCGCAACCAGACTGAGCCACTCACCTGCTTGGCAGTCCTGTGTAGCCTGGCACTGGGAGCTTTAGCCTAGCAACTGGGCATGTACGACAAATGCCATCTTTTACGCACTTGTCATGCCAGACCCCTGCCTTAAAGTCTGAGAAGGGGGCCCAACTTGCCAGGGTGGTTCTTCCTTTCCCCCTCCTTGCTAACAAAAGGTTTAACACCTCAATATCCTTGATGGCCTTTGAAGCTTAGAGGGCGCAGGAGCCACTGTGTCTCCCATGTAAATGGATTTTTACCAATACTGAATGACTTCCTCTGAACATTACTTTAATAAAAATATAAACCTTGGGGACTTTTAAAACCATGTTCTTTTCTACTTATACAGAGAAACCTTGCCATATGATACACTTTAACTTAAAACCATATAACTCTCGCCACCTTATACCTGGCGGGAGATACACTGAACCCCCCCCCCACCCCCCCCCCCCTTGGTTCTGGGGTTCTTGGGCATATTCAGGGACCTTTGAATGTAATTCAATTCCCTGCCCGGTTTTACTATTCTTGGTCTGTGCTGAAGCAGGGAGATTTGGCGGTAAGCTGCAAACAGCTTTCTACGGAGGATTTTATTTGGTGTTCTGTGTTCCTCATGTCCTCAGGAATCTGGGGAGATTCTGGAGTACATGTTTCAGGGTACCCAAAGTAACAGTAGTTAATCAGTAGAAACAAAGTTTCAGTAACCCGCAACACTGGCCCCCTTCTACCCAAACACACCCTGACAAAATGTTACCGTAAAACCACACCTGAAGCTCACACCCTGCACATCTCTGCTGGTTGACACTCCTGGAACAGTAAAATACACGTACACCTAAAGGTGTACCAATGCCTTACCAATGCAGTTACATGCCATGATTGGGTTGAAGAGCTGACAATCACAATTCCCCAATATGGTTCAGGAGCACCCAGCCAGGCCAAATGCATGTATTAATGGCCTGGATACCCCTTCCCTGTCACACCATCTCCCTAATTAATGTGGTCGTAAAAATAATAGTGAAACTCTTACCAATAGGCTGAACAAAAACTATAGAGAGACCTCGCTCAGACCCCTAGTTGGTAGAGCATGTTTCAACAGACACATGCACGCACTGATATACAACGCATGCGCAACCCGCAATACACTGGGTTTTCTTTAATATGTGATCCATAGGCACAGCGTACTGTGTGTCACTATGTCTAACCACTATTAAACGTTTTTATCATACACCCAGTACTCCCTGTGCCCGTTACCTACCTATGGGCCGTCCAAACAGCTAACTTCACGCACTGTTCCGGCGCATGCGCAAACGCGTGCTTAAACAGATACGTACACATTCAACTTATATGACGCATGCGCAGTTTACACACTGCGTGGATGTGCTGTGTGGATATATTGCAAGTATCTGTAGAGCCTATACTGACAAATAGGTCACAGGGTTAATATACCCATTTAGACTGATGATATCTAGAGCATCTACTCAGATCCATTGAAACCTCACAGGGAGACAGAATTAGTGCACACTACTATTGCCAGTAATTAGGATTTTTAACATACTAACTATTCTGCCTACCCGTTCATAGGTCTCTCCCCATGATACTGTGATGCCCTATAAACAACCTTAGTCATCACTTTTTCTAGGCATTTGCTAGAGTTAAGGGGGTTTTCACCCCCAGTGACCCTACAGTGTATACCTACACTATTCTAGAAACTGATCCTTTTGGTACATGAATTTAGTGAGCAAATATAGTCTTGACACTACTCATTTCAATTACCTGGAGCGCAGTGAGACGCTTGACGGAGTTTGGATAGACCAACAGTAGTCTATTTTTATTCAGTATACAGCACAGCACTATATACTGTTTTATTTACACCATTACATGGATATTTAATAAAGTTTAATTTCATACACCACATCCACCCCTGACCGTCTTTATTTTTAGGTCTGCGGTGCGCCTATTTAAAGGGGATTCTTTGGTGTACCACTCTCGGTACACATTGTTTGTCCAATAGGCTGAACATCTACATAACATACACCATGATCAGTTTAGCTTCGCACCAGAACGTCAAGCTTCTGACTATCAAATAGCAATTGATTGAGTACCTATATCAATCTTATGAGAACACAATTCTACCATGATTTTAGCCTTTGACCCAGAAAAGGTCTTTGTGTTCTGGCCTTCCATGTTTACAGTCCTACAATTGTATGGTCTAAGTCCCTGCCTCTTAATGCTTACAATTTAAGGAGCAGGGACTCCTTTTCCTAGTGTTACTTTTATGTCAAGCGCTTATTCCCATTCTGTTATATTATGTGACATGTATGATTGCTGTACAGCGCAATGTACATGAATGGTGCTATATAAAGATATACTGTAGTGCCGACGAGTATTCTAAAATAAATCTGGGGCAATCACCAACAAGACCCAGGTACATCCTGGGTACATGCTGCAACATTTCAGTGACATTTCTGCAGACAGACTAATGGCCCATCCGATTAACAGCGGGGGTCCCTGCAGTCCCATTCAGACAGAATGGGACTGCCAGAGACCCCTGCTGTGTTATGTGTTACAATTAGGCATGACCAAGATAGTCAAGGGATGAGCATAAGCCACAGGGAATAAAATATTTCCATTTTTGCAGCGTATCCTACTTACCTTAACAGATCCTCTTGGCTCCTTTATTTTTCCAGCAACTAAGTTAATTTAGCTTGGGGTCTGTTTTCAAAATAAATGAATCCACGGAAGTGTTAAGTCCTCATATACCCCTCATGTTATTACATTAATTCAACAAACTTCAATATATGATGTGACAACTCATCCCTAAACAAATTGGCGGAACATTTCTGTGAATTAGAAATCTTTATTTGCTTGCAATTATGTAGACCTAAGACTATTGATTTTTTAAAAAAAAACTTGGAAAGACTACCCTTCCACATACAGCTAGGGGCTTGGCCTTTCCAAATATTCATCATTACAGTATTATGTAGCATCTAGACTCAGCCTCTTACAATGGTCTTGTGGGGTGGGAGTGAAACCGTTGGTAGATCTAGAAATATTATTAATAGAACATACAGAACACCTACAAGCTCATATTGAACCCCCAAAATACCCACAACATATATATAAGCATATAAGTTTCACAGAGGAGTGCTACTGAGCATGGGAATGTATATATTTAAAACCAGAGACATAACATAAAACACAGACAAAGCTCAGTGCACATCCAGAAAAACTTATATACGGTACAGTGCCTAAATATACATGTATAAATAACTAATAAATAAAATGGTCTTTTAATTTAGTTTAACATTTTGGCCAAATTGTTGTAAGCCCTTGAGCCAACTGCACGGCAGACCACGTTTCAAGGGTCCCTAACACTAATATAAGGGAACTTGCCTGCTTACAGTGTGATTGTGACAAATCTATTACAGAGTGCTTTTTCTGGTAAAGTACAGGTTAATAAAAGCTTCAATCAGACTTAGAACTTTTGCAACTAATATTGACAGATTTATTATAAATCATTCTTCCTGGCAATGCACAGGTTATTAAGAATCTATATTAGTGTTAGGGACCCTTGAAACGTGGTCTGCCATGCAGTTGGCTCAAGGGCTTACAACAATTTGGCCAAAATGTTAAACTAAAAGACCATTTTATTTAGTTATTTATACATGTATATTTAGGCACTGTACCGTATATACGTTTTTCTGGATGTGCACTGAGCATTGTTTGTGTTTTATGTTATGTCTCTGGTTTTAAATATATATTGCCATGCTCAGTAGCACTCCTCTGTGAAACTTTATGCTTATACAGTATATATGTTGTGGGTATTTTGGGGGTTCAATATGAGCTTGTGGGTGTTCTGTATGTTTTATAATTCTTGTTCAGCTAGTCTTAGCTGATTGGAGGGTGGCAACCTCCAACCTAATTGAAGCTCACTCCCTCCCACATTTAAATGGTTAAAAGCTCACTCCATGACATCTCCCACTCTCAGGGGAACTTGCCTGCTTACATTGTGATTGTGACAAATCTATTACAGAGTGCTTTTCCTGGTAATGTACAGGTTAATAAAAGCTTCAATCAGACTTAGAACTTTTGCAACTAATATTGACAGATTTATTATAAATCATTCTTCCTGACAATGCACAGGTTATTAAGAATCTATATTAGTGTTAGGGACCCTTGAAACGTGGTCTGCCGTGTAGTTGGCTTACAACAATTTGGCCAAAATGTTAAACTAAAAGACCATTTCATTTAGTTATTTATACATGTATATTTAGGCACTGTACCGTATATAAGTTTTTCTGGATGTGCACTGAGCTTTGTCTGTGTTTTATGTTATGTCTCTGGTTTTAAATAAATATTATTAATAGACCAGAACAACAGGTCCACTATTCTATGGCTCACAAACAAAAAGCTAGATCACAAGCCTATCTACAACACCCTGTTCTGATTACCCCACCCCTTAAACACTGACAAGACTAACAATGGTATTTGGGACCAAGGCTACATTTCTAAAGCTTCCAATGAATGAGCTCCTGATTAGAACCAACTCTAATACCACCCAAGCCCTTGTTACTAATTTTCAATATTTGGGCACATGGTTTAACATTTGGGTTGCACATCAATACCCTGACATCCAAAATCTATGCCAAACTAAGTGCACTTTAAAGGAACAAATCCTCCCCAAGTATGCTGGTCAGAAAGTGCATTGCACAGCAGATACTGACAATTATAGACTATGGGGACATAGTATATTGTACAGCACCCCAAACTCACCTTAGCAAACTTGATACCCTCTACAATTCAATATGCCGCTTTGTCCTCCAATGCAACTACAACACACCTCACTGCGAAATGTTCAAATAACTAGATTGGTCATCACTTGAATCTAGGTACAAACATCTTCTTTCCCGTTTTACCTTTACATACTTTCTGGGCAAGCTACCTGCCTACCTGAGCAATCTACTCACCCCGACCACATGCAGCATTTATGATCTGACTCCAAAAGACTGTTCATGGTCCCATTGTTCCACAAAGTATCTGGCTGCTCCTCCTTCTCTTACCGTGCACCCCACAACTAGAACAATCTACCTGAGACTCAAAGCTGCCACCAGTCTAAGTGTTTTCAAAACTAAGGCTGTCTCACATTTTAATCTGGTCAGTAACTGTTAAATACGCCTAGAACATATATCTTTAACTATGCATGCAATGTCTTGTATATAATATATAACCATGTTCACTTAATGTAACTATGTATTTGTAGCCATGGATTTGCTCTATGAACAGGGCATACATTGAGCATTACCTCTCGTTTTCAAGTATTACTTCATGATAAAACATTTGATAAATAAATACATTTGTTACTGTAACAGGGAAGCAACCCTGTTTCAATGAGGCTGCAATACAAAGCCTCAGTGGTCAGAGAAACTAGCGGGAAGCTGGTTAATTGCAGCTAAACAAACCAGCCTCCACTTGGTAATCAGACCCCAGGAGTCTTGAGCACACAGGACTGTGTGTTGACAGGAAGATACGAGGGGACCATACCTCTATGCCTGGACACAGAGGATGCAGGACCCTGCCAAGAGGCTGGACCCTCAAGCAGACAACTATCCAGACTCTGGAGACTTATATGAAAGGTCACCTGCATTGAGGTACCTTTTGAGACTTTGGGGTGATAAACTGGTAATGGGCTTTCCTCTCAGTCTTGTAGAGAGGCACTGGGAAGTGAGTTAGCCTTTACACAGGGATAGGTGTTTGTTTATTTTGTTTCTTTTTGTATGCTTTGCCTTGTTAATGGGATAGGCTTAATAAAGCCATGTTTCAATATTCCCAAATCTGTCTCCTTGTGTGTACGTCTGCACATGCCTCTTACATATGGTGTCAGAAGTCGGGATGAGAGGTGGCCCTTCAATTTCAAAGGGGCCCCGGAGACTGCCTGGGAATTTTTATGTGCTTTTGCATGCATATAGTTCCTGCAACAGCCTGAGCAAAAAACAAAAGTGACCAGAATTAAAGGGCTACACATTCAGACAGGAAAGCTACACTGCACTTGAGAAAGCCACAGTTTGACTGGGGGGACTGCGACAGACGATGACCCACACAAGGTACTGATGCTGTGAACAGAGTCTACCGCATATTTTGTGAAAACAACCATGGTTTTTTAAAATGGCCGCCCAGCTGACGTTAAGTACAAACTCTGCGAGACTGGAGAAGAAAATGTGTTCCTGGTGTAGAGAGCCCAGCCATACAGAGCAGTGTCCCCTCAGGCCTTATTCTGATGATGATGAGGATGCCTATGTGGCCCCAGAAAAAGGGCAGCAGCCAGATATATATATTTTTTCAACGAGCCAAGGAACTGCAGAAGCAAGCAACGCGCTGTGGTCACAAGGAAAATGCAGAGGTTTCTCTTAGCAAGTGCACATCCAGTATCACTAATGAGAAAGAATGTGTGCACAGTACTGCTGTTTCAGGATCTACCAAAGTAAAGAAGAAAAATAAAAAGTCTACAGAGACGCCTGTGAGAGCTACAAACTCTGCAAGCAAAGTCTGCCCACCTGTAGGACTACCAGCTGGGGTTCTAGCAAATAGTGAAAACAGCTGCAATAGCGCCTCCCGAGGTCCGGAAAAAAAATACATCTGATACCACCAAAATGGAGGACAAGATGTGGCGTTCCTGTACTGAACCCTATCCCACGGAAGAGTGGCCCTTCTGGTCCTATGAGGATACGGATGACGATATCTCTTATGGGGAACCCGAACCGAGTCACACCCACAAAACACCCCTATGATGGTGGCGGTGCTTCATCTCGGTACTCACCGAAAAGTCAGGTCTCTATGATGTCGAGTGTGCTCGGCAGGAGTGGGAGCAGCAGATTGCTGAATATTTACGCCACCTAACGCAACTGCAAGAAAAGCATGGTGGATACAGTGGAACTGCTGAAGTTTCAAAGAAAGAAGGATATCCCAGTATCCCTGATGGGAGGGAGTCATCCAAAGCAAAAAGGCGGACAAAGAAAAGCGGTTCTTCACGTACTGTGGAAGGAACAGACACGTTCGTAGATCCCGTGGAGAAAAAGGAGGGAGGAAAGAGGCCCTGCAGCCTAGAGAAAATGGAGGATTTGTCCCGCAGATGACAGAATGTCCAGAGGGCCCAAGGCAGAAGTCATGTACCCCAAGGAGGTGTCTGTCTGGTGCTGACAGTAAGAAACCCTCAAACAATACCAGGGAAGCGGAGCCGTAACCAATGAGTGACGCACCCTTAACCAGTCCTGAAGATGTCCTGCAAACTGAAAGACAGGACTGTGATTTCCTCTGTAAACGATTGGAAAAGGAGATGAAAGTTAACACAAAGCTACAGAGTGGTCTGCTCACACTCTCCTTTGACTGTGGGAATGTGATGAACACGAAGCGTTGCATACGTAGTGACTAAGACGTGATAACTGAGCTGAAAACTGCGAACACTATTACCGCCATGGATGAAAAACCGAGCAACTGACAAAATGACTGCTAACCTGAAACAGAAGTTTAAGGAGGCACTGAAAGAGATTAGTGTCTCGCAGCAATTGCCATAGAGAGTTTGAAGTCTCTCAGAATGAGGTTCATACTCTCCACATAGAGCTGGATACCTCACACCAAAAGATCAGCAGTAACCACACAGAACGGGAAGTCTTTAAAAAGGAACTTCAGTCTCACCGAGGAGCTGGACATCTCAAAAAGCTGTCTGCAGGCTTACTATGAATCTTTAAGTCTCACAGAAGGAGCTTCACACCCCCAACCTAGAGATAGAAGTTTCACGCCAGGAGACCGGGAGTCTCAACTCAGAAGTGTGTAAATGGAAGGAGGACTATGTAGAGGCCCTCAATTTTATAGAGACTGTAAAAAGAGAAAATACAAGTCTGAAAGAAGAAAATTCTGATTTGACTGGCCACGCCTGTGATAGAAATGAAAAGCTGCATGAGCTACAAAAAATGATGAAACTATTTGAATATGAAAAGATAGAAGCATTGGAACAACACACCCAAGCAGAGCACCTACTGGAGCCAACTCCAAGGTCTGCGTACGCACCTCCAGAATGCCGAAGAGAAGCAGCAATCTACGCAGGAAGAAAATCTGTAGACTTCTAATGAAGTACAAGTGTTGCAGGAACGTCTGAGCATCCAGTGTGTCCTTGCAGTGCAGCATGAGGAACTGAAGGCTACCCTGAGCATCACCAGAGCATTGCTGGAGGCCAAGCTTAGAGACCAGGTGACTCAGTATGAGAGGGAGCACAATAAGGTTCAGAAACTGAAGCAAGAGCTAAACTTGTTAAAAAAAAGAGAGAAAAGCAGTAGAGTAATTCAGAAATACTACAAAGCTCTTGTCCAAGCAAGGCTGGAGAAAGGTATATGCGTTTGCAGCACTCACCATACAGGCTACCTACAGAGGAACGAAAACTCGTTCCATATGGAGAATGCCACGACAACGAGAGAACTATGAACATTTGAAGCAATGTGTCATTTTGCTCCAGTCAAATGTTAGAAAGTGTCTGCAGCAAAGATGCTACAAAAAAAATGAAGAAAGCTGCTGTGGTGATTCAAGCCAAATATATGCTATAAGCGCACCCGCAATGCCATCTCAGTACTATAATCGGCTTCCCACACAAGTCAGGAAAGAACAACCGAATTACGACAGAGAAGTGCAATACCAATACAGTCATGCTACTGTTGCCCCATGGCCCAAGCCATATTCCTCAAAATGAAAATAGCCACTAGAAAGATTTAGTCTTTGGCTAGAATGAGGCAGAGCTGTTGTGGTGTTCACACCTCTAGAGGTACACTAGCCCACTCAAAAAAAAAAAAAAGAGAGAGGCCACGGGTATCGGTTTGGTGTGAGAACTACAACCAAACAGGTGTGCTAAAATCGAAGTATCTTGAACCAAACGCAAGTGACCTCTCTACTTATGCGGGGGTCATGCTTGTTGCAGATGGGCCAGTGATGAATGAGAAAGCTGTAGACTGGGGTCCCATTGGGGTGCTCCCACTGAAGCAAGGGAATCTGGGAAATGACATGCAAATGAGCACACAATGTGTCACTTTTTGCCTGGAATATCCATTCACATGGAGCCAATTTAAGCTGATGTATCGCCATTCACACAGCTTTTAAACACAGCATGGGACTAGCAAAGCAAGTACAAACCCCTCACAGACATGTTTCAACCTTGATGGGTATCATCAGTGTTAGGTTGGTTTAAACTTGCTTTGAAACATTGTGTGCTCATTTGCATGTCCTTTCCCAGAATCCCTTGCTGCAGTGGAAGCTATTTTTGAGTTCTCAGGTCTTCAACATGCTTCAATATTTGTGAAGTGGAAATTAAACTTCTTCACATATCCAGTAGTATCTAGCCCCAGATAGACTTTATATTGTATATCCTAGCCATTCTTGCCAATGTTGACAAGGCGTAGTTTCCAACAAATGGTAATCCGGTTATTAATAAAAAAAAAAGTTTTAAATAAAGGGAAATGTTAGAGCTTTTTTAACTTAAGTCACTCCTTACAATGTCCCCAAAGAACCGGTAACCAGACTGCTGAACAAACCTACCCCTGATCGACAAATACCTACTGTGGATAAATGTATCACCCATACTCTGAATACCGCTAAATCGGCAATAGCACATAACTAGAAACAACCGGAGCCTTCTACCCTGAGAGATACACATTTAGAGACATATGTCATGGAATAAATACCCAGTTTATTACATAAAATGCAAAACGTAAATTTCAGTTAGTATCGCATCCATGGTTGGTGTACTCCTCAACAGTAGATTCTTGATTTTCTGCGCTGTATTGATATTTTTACAATTTTCTCCCTTCCCTCCCTCATTTTTTTTTTTCAATTCTATACTTTTCCCACATACTCTCAAAACTGTGTTGGGGAAACAAATCTCTCAGTCAAGTGTAAGACCTTTATCAATAGGTCAATGCACAAACTGGTTGCATGCTCATACATATTACATGACTACCAACATTATAGATTGTCATTTCAAGGAAATTCATCTCTAACATTCTAGGCCAGTTTGAACATGAGGGAAGTTGAGATGATTGAGAGCTTCAATAAATTCAGCCGACTGCATTTCCATTATGTCCATCCCACAACAGAAAGGTGCCATCAATATTCTGTTTATAAAAACATGTATAAATAGGTTTAAAGTATGTCTGATGGGATATCCATTAAAATATATATTGGGCTATGATGGCACACTGGATCCCATGGGGGTGCTGTAGAGTTGGAGATGATCATTTTCAATTGTGAAGTCGTTTTTCTGTAAAACCATAAATTGAAAAGGAAATTCACATGGCGACCCACTGTTGGGTCTGAGGGCAATTGCAAACAGAGCATTTTTTGTGCGCCTTGTGAGGGATGTCTCTGCACAAACAGAAGTCTTACCCAGAGTGTCTTTACTAATAAAATAATGAAATTCAATTACATTTATAAACCTCAAAAAAAGTTTGTCATAACTAGTCCACTTGGTCATTCCTTTCTCTGTGCAGTTCACGATATTGTCATGCCCGTCCAAAAAAAACAAAAACAAAAGTGCATCATTGAGGTTTAAGGCTCCTTTGTAAAATAGAAACAGACCCATATTGTACAGTAAAACGTGGTTTAAGAATAGAGGGGATGGATTCGAGAACCATTTTTTAAAATGGGAAAAAGTTAATGAGGACAAATTGGTTTGTCTTTTTAAATAAAAATATTGCTCTTTCAAAATAAAGAAGAAACATTTAAGCAAAGAAAACAAACTTCTCTGCATAACAAAATGTGATATTTGAAGGTGGGCAGCAATACCACCCCAGAGTGCAATTATAAAACAGTTTTTGAAAGAAATAATCACACAAATGTACTGTAGAAGTAGTTCAAAGTTCTAGTTGCCATATTGGTTCTGGGTAAAAGCATGTTTCTCGTAGGTTGTGATTCCTCTTAGTGAACAGAGTTTTTCAAAGATGAAAATGATGGTGTACAGGGCTTTCACCATTATAGGTTTCTTCAAGTGTATTCAAGTTTAGTACCCTATAAGAAGAAAACGTTTAGGTTTAGAAAGCTCTCTACATAAGAATTCCATCTATGAAGAAATACAATTTTGGTCCGCTAATGGTAATAACAACCTACAAGGAATCTAAGCAGTCTAAAGATAATTATACTCAGAGGTTTGTATAATAACTTGCGTGACTTGAAATGGCACACGGCAACAAATACAATTTAAACATAACAGTACTGCACATTTAGAGAATTATCCTCAAGACATGCACGGATCTGCACAAATTAATCCAACTACTTCCAATTAGTCTTTAAAAGGTTAGGTGCACGTTGAAAAATACTGTATACTCTTTAAAGTTTCAAATACAATACTTTATTAACAGAAAAAATAGAGGGCGCCCTGTATTTTTTCTGTTTTTGAGGAGGAGTGGTATCCTGACATCTTGGCCTGCATTGGTTAACTACCCTTCAAATACAAGAAACACTCAAGAGGATACAGTTTAGCTTACACTGTATCCCGTTATATATAAACCCTTGTTTCATGTTGACACATTTGAGAGCTCATGAAGAGATGTTACTTTAAGCATATCTGTGTGTTTGGTGCAAGTCTGCATCTATAGAAACGCATTTTATCAGTGGTTTTGCGATTTCATGTTTTAAGTATACATTTGTATTCATTATTATTGTATTTTTGGTATTTATCGCCTTATATAAAAATCACTTACCGAGTATATGACTTAAAGGGTATTTAGGAATATACTCATGTTAACACTATTTATCATTAAGTGGACCCACGGCTAGTGCACTAGTACACATATTTTGAGTGGGTGTTCACAAGTTACTTAATTTATTTATTAAAATACTTTATTACCTTAAGTGTAACATATGTTCCTTGGATGTTTGTTCATTTCATATAATAGAAAATCGCTTTGAATAAAACAAACCAAGCGACTCCATAAAAACACAAAAAACCCACGCATACTCAAATATATTGATTTCCGTTGATTTCCAGTCATGTCAACTCTTAAAATGAACTTTGGAAAAACAAATTTACAAGCATAAAAATTCCTTATTTACAAGCATTTCAATTACACAACTGTTGATAATATTAAAGGCACAATCGAGACATTACAAAGTCTGTCAAGACAATGTTTAAAAGTATGTTAAGAAATATTAGTTTTATTTTAGCCAATTTCATAGCTGTATATTCTATAAAACTTTACAGATTGTACAGTTTATATAATATATATATATAAATATAATATATATATATACACATATATATATCTATATATATATATATATAGATATATATATATATTTCGTACTACAGAACAAAAAGTGTAGGTCCAATGAATGCAAAAATACAGTACCAACCCAAGCTAAAGGCAGATATCTCCACCGATAATGGCAGTTGGTCAGTTTGAAGTAGAAATTTTAAAACTGTACAAATATAGGATTGATTTTTATTCTTCATACATTCAACATGGCAAGCACAGATATCCTGATAACAGATATCCGCAGTCAAAAATCAATTTAACACTCCAGAAAGGAATGTAAAATTAAGCGTATTTACAAGGACACTCTTCTCACTGTACATTATCAAAAAGTGATTTTATATATATATATATATATATATATATATATATATATATATATATATATATATATATATATATATATATATATATATATATAACAGATGGGGCAGCCGGCACTCCCAATACCATAAAACATTTGCGGTGCATGTCCTATACCAATAATAAGAGAAAAGTAATCCACTCCAGCAGGAGCAGACACAAGACAGCACTCAAAAGTAAGCAAGAAAACTTGTATTAAAAAATAAACATAGCACAAACATGGTCATGTTTGTGCTATGTTTATTTTTTAATACAAGTTTTCTTACTTACCTTTGAGTGCTGTCTTGTGTCTGCTCCTGCTGGAGTGGATTACTTTTCTCATATAAATATATATATATATATATATAAAAAAAATATATATATATATATAAAAAAAAAATATATATATATATATATATATATATATATATATATATATATATATATATATATATATATATAGTGTATCGATAAAAAAAAGCCAAAGACAGAACAATACATATCTAACATAAGGTAGTTTTGGAGGGGTATTTTGTAATGTAATAGTGTACCAAAATTAACTTATTAAATAAAATATATTCTAGAGAAACCTAAAATTTATACATGTATGAACATAAAATTATTTTTGGTGTAATACATTAAACCTGCAAACAAATATGAATTACATGCTCACCCAGGAACTGAAGCACTTTATATATACAGTACATATATATAAAAAAAATGTTTACCTATAAGGGTGAATTAAATTCATTACCTAAAACATAAGATAATCAGTGATTTACTAATACTGCATCACAACAAAAAAGAAAAGCTCTTTCTTGAGAGTGGTTTCTTCATGCTAACTTGGTACAAACTGGGCATGTTCCTAACAGTATGTCAAGCTTTTTTTTCTTTCTGCTTACCTTTTTATGAGTACATGTCCTGAGTACACATAAACTTTTGGGGGATTATTATTAAAATGCATCACCATAGGGTTGTCAGTTTTGTGTTTTTTATATTCCTTTCTTAAAATGTTAATAATTTTTCGGTATTTTAAAATAAAGCATTGCCTTGGACTACTTTTACTGGGCAATGAAAGTGAGGGTTGGCTGCTAACCATTTTTATTTTGTATTATGAACAAAAAATAAGCATTCCAGACTTCCCTGCCACACAAACAAAAAGCAATATTCTTCATGGTCTTCTTCTTTCAATACAGTACAAGCCAAGAATGCCAAGAAAAGGATGCTGAAAGTTCTGGGGAGCACCCATAACTATAGCTGGTTTATAAGTAACGGCAAAAGCATCTTCCTCAATATTTGTTCAGAAAACAATGAGAAGTATCCCTGGATAAATAATGTTCATGTTTTCAAAGAATTCTAGGGCATCTCTATGTAGAAGATGTCCCAAAAATAAGATTTTCAGTGCTGTTCCATGAATGAGGCCTGCATATCCTTGTTATTTTTAGAATTCATCAATTTTTCTTTGTAAGTATTTCAACATTGAGTCCATTCCTTGGGCAGATCCCCAGATTTTCTTTAGCACTTCACATTCCCTGTCATTTGTTTGTTCCAAGTCTCCCCTCATGATATTACGAACTAGACCTTTGGATTCTTCAAGTACCTAAAATCAAAAAATAAATTGGTTTACAATTCTAGATTTATGAAGAAAAACACTATTTTGTAAAAACATTTTGATAAAAGATTGAACTTTGTTCTTCATTATAGGAGAGAAAAGCAACTTTTTGAGGGGTAATTTATTATATGAAATTGGCCCATTGCTGGAGCAATACTAAAATGTCAAATAAAAAAGGAGAATCACTGCAACTACCATAGTTCAATGAATAACCCTCAGTGTTTACAGTGATGTTTGTTTTAAATGTACTGTTCCAGGAAAACAGCCAATTTCATATTGTAAATATCTTCTCAAAATGAAGCTTTCCCCCCTACCCTCTTATAAAGACCAACATTTTTGTGTTCTGCACATTAAATATTGCAATCATTTACATTTTCAAAATACAACACTATTTTCCCGTTCCATTGTCACCCCTACACCCAAAATGTAACCCTCACTGCCAATATCTTCACAATCTCCTCAACCCCTCAAGCCCGCTGTCAAGGGGTCATTTTTTACTCTGCTCTCGCCTTCATTCCCCACAAAGTCCTGCCGGCTCCACCTCTGAAATATCACCAACATACGCCCTTTTCTCCCTCATGGTGCAACTAAAGTCCTAATCCACTCACTCATCTTGCCCTGTCTTGATTACTGCAACCTTCTTCTAGTTGGCATTCTCCTCGTCCACCTATGCCAACTCCAATCCAATCCAAAATGCCAGACATATCTACCTCACGCACTGCTCCACTACACAAATCCCTACAACTGGATTCCCATATCCTCTAGAAACAAATTTAAAACCCTAGCTCTGACTTATAAAGCTCTCAATGACGCGGCCTCCCGAATACATCTCAGCCCTCATACCCAAATAAAACCCTAAATGCCCTATGTTCTGCCCACGACATCCCCCATTCTTCCTGTCTTATTACCTCCTCTCAGTCTCCCATACAATACTTCTTCCGTGCTGCCCCCTCTCTGGAATTCCCTCCCACGTAACATCAGACTCTCCCCCAGCTTTTAGACAATTGAAAAATCACCTTTTTAAGGAATCATATCTAACATACCTCTAACATGCAACTCCCCCCTCTTCCTCCACCCCCCGTCTAATCCCATTGGAACCAACTGTGCAACTGGACCAATCTCCACACTATGTAACACTCCCCACACTCTTACAAACCTTAATGGAATCAGCTGTAGGGCTGGACCATACTCCAACCTGAGATATAGGCCACCCCACAATGAGCAGCAACTTTACCTTTTTGTTATAACATTGTACCTCATTCCATCTAGATTGTAAATTCTCATGAGTAGTGCCTTCATTACCTTTTTGTATTTGTTTGTGCGTGTTTATTCTTATTTGTATGTAACTTTATTTATGTAATGATCAAATCTCTGTACCCCCGTTGTACTGCGCTGCAGAATAAACTGTATTGGCGCTTTACAAATAAACGATAATAATTTTCAATTTGGTCCTGTTTCATTCTGCAATACTACAGATAAACTGTCCAGAGCAATTTAAAGAAATTATTATAATTTCACTACAAGTAAACCAATTAAAGAAGAGCATAAATTCGTGAAACATTATTGCCCCGGAATATAAAATAGCCAAATATAATGTATATCTTTACTTTATGCACCCATGAATAAACGTGAGAACATACTACTGGATTGCAGGTCACAAGTTCTTTTATGCGAACCATAACTTCTTGAGTAAATGTTCCAGGCCAGAACACTTGCGAGACCAGTCCTTTTGCACATGCTTCTTGTGCAGTCAGCTTCCTTCCACTAAATAACATTTCATTTGCCTATGAAACAAAAAAGTTAAAAAGATGATGGATGTGAACACATACAAATACAGTATATATAAAAAGAATAGAAGTAAAGATTTATGTGTCTGTGCACACACAGGTTATTAAACAGTCTTGTAGGAGAGGAATCTCAATCTTGTATCCCAACATCAATGTACTGTACCTAAATACTTTGAACCCATTTTGGCCCAGTACATTGTGGTGATCACCTTTTTAAAAACTATTTTGAGTTACTCTCAAAGATCTTCCCCTTTCAGAAGCGTTTTTTATTTTTTTTGTTAAAACCATCCATTTGGGAAGACCGAGTCCAGCGCAATCTAAACATTACCATTGTAACATCATACGCTAGAGATTAACAATGATTAATATATATCTATATATATATCTATATATATATATACACACACACACATATACACACATATACACATATATACACACATATATATATATATACACTGTACACATACACACACATACCCACACATACGATATTACCTTTCTTGCGGCAGGCAAGTAAACAACAGAAGACATTGGTGCCCAATGCTACATCAAATTGACAAAACATATATGGTAATGAGTATAAAGTTTAAATACGTCGGATTGGGCGTCTCGTTTTTGTCTACATGCCTGAATACATTGAGTTTGTACCATTCTACTGCACCTTGAACTTATATGACTATTCTGAATGCCAGCAACAGACTTTCATATATATACACGAAGAGGGAGGAATACATATCAGAGCCAACTTCCTTCATAGCATTTAGTTTTTAATCTGTTCTTAGTACAGCAGGAGTCAGTAAAAACTTTTTGCTTGGTTTTTAATCAATCATCGAGAATCTCATTTTGATCCTATATTTTTCAGCAGATTTGAACAGAATGTGCTCAAATGTATTCAAATGACAAAACCTTATATGTACTTGAACTACTGTATAAACACATACTAATTTTATTTCACTGTAGTGAATAGCTGAACTTTGAAGCCTATTTGCACACTTTTTTTTATCCAGATTTATTTAAACGTTTGGTTCCACATGAGCACAATGATCTCAACTGATCTATATAATTTACCATTAAAGTTTGATGACAAAGACGAGCAACTGTGCAACAATGGGTGTTGGTTCTGTTACTCGTTTATCAAAAGTAGACAAAATAAATTAAATTGTATAGATAATCACATCGACATTAACAAAAATGTGTATTTAAAAAATAAAGGTAACCCCTATTCTCCTGATGCAAGATTAATTACATCCAAGTAAAGAACATAACACTATATTTAAAACAATTCTTGAAAAATGAATTATTCAAAAATGTTCGGTTTATTATAACAAGCAAAAGTCAAAACATCATCTGTTTCTGAAATTGTCTAAAAAGCTCACAATTTGAGGGGAAAAAAGGGGGGGGGGGAGATAAGTATCTGTCTAAATTTAGCATTGGTTGAACTTGATGGACATATACAGTATCTTTTTTCAACCTCATCTACTATGTAACTCTATCTATCTATCTATCTATCTATCTATCTATCTATATCTATATCTATACACACTATATATATATATATATATATATATATATATACACACACACACACACACAGCTCAACCCCGTTAAAGCGCGATCAGTTACAACACAAATCCGCTTATAACGCAATGTGGGCGTGGCTCCCAAAAATATGCAGTACCATGATGAAGATCTCCTACCATGCTATTTACTAGCCTCTCTTGTGCCCTGCTGGGGTGACCAGGGCTTGTCATGTACCAGGGAGCTGGCTGCCTTCGCCCCATCACTCCTCCTCCTCAGCTCCGGCGTCAAATGACGTCGCGGGGTCATGTGATGTCACAGGAAGAGGAGAGAGCAGCCAGCTGCTGCCAATGCCTGGTTAGTCCTGCGTGGGGTTCTGCTGCGCCGCCAAGTCTGGGAGAGTTATCCCAGCTCTCCCCCTCCAGCGGCTGCGCAATCCGAGGAGTGCAATTTACACCCAAAAAATTTGGTAATGTGATCCGCATATAACGCGATCAGATTCTTTGGACCCCAAGCACCACGCTATAAAACAGGGTTTAGAAAAAATATAAAAATAAATAAATAAATAATATATATATATATATATATATACCCAATATCAAAGAATCTGGAGCACTCACAAATTCAAAAAATACAATTTAATGAAGTAACACAGGCATCAGGGGGCAATCACAGAAAAAAAGCAACGTCACATGTGCGCAATCTTTGCGCACAAAACGGGCCCGGAAAAATCACAAAAATTGCGCACATGTGACTGTGTGCTTGAGTTTTTTAGCACTGGATTAAGAATCGCATCGGAAGGGAACAGTGGATTAAGTGAGAGCAGATCGGGTAAGGAAGAGTAGCTGGCTCTACTGTATATGCAGTACAGCAATGTCACCCACAGGTCTTTTGGGGTAAATAGAAGTTGAATAGCCAGTACTTGTTCCGATCCAACCCTATGGTAGTGCGCATGTGCATGGGCTTAATAGACAAAGCCCTGTTGTTCCTTTAGCTATCTAACTCATGTCATACAGTTTAGATGTCCTGTTTGCCCCTCACACACATTTAATTCACCTAGGGCTGAGCATTGTGTGTTCCTCCTCTATTTTAGAATGTTAAGTTACAAGTGTGGTTTTGGGTTTGCATGCAAGTTTTTTTTTTGTCCAATATGAGCCACCTTAGGAACCTGGGTGGGGAAATTTTGGCGCCAAAAATGCTGATTGACAGCACTATAAATGTTCACATTGTATGTCAGATTATGTGGGGAAGCTTGAGAAAGGACCGTAAGGTCCGAAACGTTGCTTCTTTTTTCTGTGATTACCCCCTGATGCCTGTGTTACTTCATTAAATTATATTTTTTGAATGTGTGAGTGCTCCAGATTCTTTGATATTGGGTATTTATCTATTTTTTGTTGCTGGATGGTGATCCTGGCCGCACTGTGAGCACCACGACTGATCAGATAAGTTTTTTCCTTTTTCCTTTTGAGTGCCCTGAACATTCTTGCTATTGTTATATATATATACATATATATATACATATATATATATATATATATATATATATATATATAAAGATGAAGTCCGCAGCACACTCAAAATAGAAAAAGGATTATTTCATCTTAGAAAATCATCAGGCAATCACAAAAACTCCAGTGCGACGTACGTTTCAGACCACAAGGTCTTTTCTCAAGCTCTGAAAAGATCTTGTGGTCTGAAACGTACGTTGCTCAGGAGTTTTGTGATGCCTGATGATTTTCTAAGATTAAATAATCCTTTTTCTCTTTTGAGTGTGCTGCAGACTTCATCTTTTTGTGTATCGAACAGACTGGTTGGTCACAATAAGTAAAAAACTCACACTTTGCGAGCTCTTTAAAAACAATGGAGAATATCAGAGTATCTCACACTCATAGGATCTACCGGTTCCCAGCTGGGCTTCTGTACTACTATACATAATACCATACACCAGGACAACAGCACAGGTGTATAGGGATACTGTTACGGGAATAGTGACTGCTAGAAGCCCAGCTGGGAACCGGTAGACCCTAGAGTGAGATACTCTGATATTCTCAATTGTTTTTAAAGAGCTCACAAAGTGTGAGTTTTTTTACTTATTGTGATTCATTTATTTTTTTATCATTAAAACTGTGTTACACTATCCTGTGTGTTCTTTACCTCTCCCTATATATATGTATCACTACTCATGAGATGGAAACTTGGCAGTGAAGAATCGCTGTAGAAAGATCCGAGGACACAGACCCAGGAACGTCCCCAGAATACCTACAGAGTTCCAAATCCCAGGGTGGATAAAAGGCCTGAATTACATGAAACGCTGTGAGTGCATATCTTACCATTTTAGGGGTTCATTTTTTCAGACATACTACCCTATGTTATTTCTCTCTCTTGTCTCCCCTTGCGCCTAGGTAATTCTTCTGATATATATATATATATATACAGTATATATATATACATACACACACACACATACATATACACACATACAGCTCAACCCAGTTATTACGCGATCCATTAGAACGCGAATCCACTTATAACGCGATGCAAGTGTGGCTCCCAATTTTCGTATTTATGAATATTTTACAACACGATTATTGGTATCTTAAATACTTTACTGTACAATGCATACAATTGTACATTATTTCTAACGCGATCCGCTTATAACGCGATGTGATTCTTTGGACCCCAAGCACAGCATTATAAGGGGGTTGAGCTGCGTATGTATGTATGTATGTATGTATGTATGTATGTATGTATGTATATATATATATATATATATATATATATATATATATACACAGTGTTTGACAAACCCGTTCCCACACTCGCACCTGGCGAGTGGAAATTGGCTTGTGGCCAGTAGATTTCCCCTGTTCTGCAAAAAAATAAAAATCCCCTGCACTAAAAAAAAAAAAAATCTCTCTAGCTCTGTGGTTCCAAATCTGTGCGCTGCGTGGGACGCCGCAAGTTTGTTTGTGAATTCCCCCTCGCAGCCCATCCGTCCTGTTCTGCCCACCGCACTACACCGGCCGGTTGAGGAGAAGCTGCAGCATGGAGAAGAATCTCCCCCCCTCCTTCCTGTACCGGCAGCCAGGGACAGAGGAGAAGCTGCAGCAGGAAGAGGAAGCCAACCCCCCCTCCGGTGCCTGCTGGAGAGGAAGAGGAAGCTTCCCCCCCCCCCACAGCTGTAGGGAGAGAGAGAAGCCAGCTGGCTCCAGCCAATGCCAGGGAGGTGAGAGAGACCTCGGCTGCAGGGATTCCCTCCCTCACCGCTTCACCCAGGAGCCATAGCCCCCCACAGCCTTCTGAGACCCCCCCTCCCTGGCTGCCCACATACCACCACCCCCAGGGTGCCCAGGTACCGATCACCCCCCCCCCACAGCTGCACACAGCCTCCCTGCAGCAGCACCCTTTCCCCTCAACTCCTCTGTTGCAGTTCCCCTGCACTTTACGCCCCTCATGCGTGTATATATGAGTGTGTGTGTGTGTGTATATTGGAGAGGTGTGTGTATATATGAGAGAGTGTGTGTGTGTGTATGGGAGAGAAAGTGAGTGTGTGTATGAGAGAGAAAGTGAGTGTGTGTGCAGGACACCAGAAGTACCCCCCCAATCAGTAACCCCCCCACCCAGTCAGTCACCCCACCCCGTCAGTCACCCCACCCCGTCAGTCACCCCACCCCCCCACACAGTCAGTCACCCCACCCCGCCACACAGTCAGTCACCCCACCCCCCCACACAGTCAGTCACCCCACCCCTCCACCCAGATCAGGTAAGATCCCAGGTGGGATTGCTGCTTTAGTTATTCTTAAGCGGGGGCATCCAGACACTGGTTAAAGGGTGCAGGAAACAAGTCATTCACATCTGGCTTTTTTTTCCTAAATCCGACATACACGCGCAACAAGGACTAATTGTAGTATAACGTAATACAATAAATAAAATTATGTCAAAAACGAATGTTATTCAATTTTTTTTAAAGCGGGCCTGGGGGCGGGACTAGGTGGCGAGTAGATTTTTGGGTGATTTGTCGACTACTGTACATATATATATATATATATATATATATATATATATGTGTGTGTGTGTGTGTGTGTGTGTGTGTGTGTGTGTGTGTGCAGAGAGAGATATCTATCTATCTCTGTCTATCTACCTATAGATATCTATTTATCTCTATCTATACACATACAAAAGTGAAACAACCTGCAATTAAGAATGACACAATTGCTCTAGAAATATAAAATAACTTTATAGAAAAATATAAAACATGTTTATCAAAGGGTGTTACTTACAGATGCTAGGCCCATTATTTTAGGAAACATAAGGGATGAGCATCCATCTGGACTTTGGCCAAAAGTAGTGTAAGGTGTTTGAAACCAAGCCTTTTCATTAGCCCAAATAACATCACATAGAGGCAATATGGAAGCTCCAAGTCCAATGGCAGGTCCATTTACAGCTACAATAATTGGCTTCTTAAACTGAATAAAGGTATTTACAAATGTCCTGAAAAAATAATGATGAAAAAGCATGCATTTAAAAGTACTATAGTAAGAAAGTAAGATAATCAACTTGGTTTATTTTCACAAAATGGAAAATTATTTGAAAGTATCTCAACATGTTTACTAGTAAGAAATATATTAACCCAGGCAAATCATATAGTTGTAAATGGATATGTAGTAGCATTCCATTATATTCTCAATTAATAAGGAAACAATGACAACACTGCTAGAAAATATAAAAGACCACCACCACACATGAATTGCACAACCAGATAATCACGTTATTCAAATGAAATTATTTGGAAATGTTTAAATATTAAAATACTGTAAGTTATGCATTCCGGTTTGATTTTTGCATTCCAATTTTCTCCAATTAAAAAAAGGAAATGGCACTAGCTTTATTAAATAAAACGCACCATAAAAATCAAGATGTGCTACTGTACGTGTGTAAAAAAATAAATAAAAAGGGAAGTTACATTAAACCCAATATTTAGATGTCAGTCTCAGATAAAGCACTTTTTCACTAGTCAATTTTTTAAAAATAAAAACAATGGCCACAAAAGTGTAAGTTGTTATAGTCTGTGAATATAAAATTTTCCTACAGTAGCTGTAAATTAGTGACTTGCAAGGCCTGCATAAGGGACCCTCACATACCATGGTTTACAAATTGCATTACTGTGGGTCACCAAGGATAGGTTTGGGAACTACTATAATAAATAAAAAACTGTTTTTTTTATATGAGTACATTTATATGCAAAATAAATTGACACATATGCTAGTTGTATTGTACATACAGTACATGTTCTAAAAGAAAATGTTAAATTACAGCTTTTTACAAAACTTTTTTAAAATACTAACTTTTAACCTTTTTTTAAATATACATTTTATTTTGTATCACATTAGGAAAGGGGTGTACAGAAAATAAGGGGGGGGGGGGGGGTTAGGGAGATGAGACATTCAAACTCAATTTA
This sequence comes from Ascaphus truei, assembly GCF_040206685.1. Classification (NCBI taxonomy): domain Eukaryota; kingdom Metazoa; phylum Chordata; class Amphibia; order Anura; family Ascaphidae; genus Ascaphus; species Ascaphus truei. Next base: position 196,604,971 of record NC_134484.1, on the reverse strand, counting down.
CCTCATGGTCAAATCAATCAGTGATTAATGTTTATTTTACCGCAAATGTTCATATTTTAGACTATATAAAAGTGAAAATCAAGAGAAACATACTGCTGGGGACCGTTAAAGTAAAAAATACCATAAACACTATACTTTGCTTAATCTGAACGAGATGATTTGACTTTGTTGTTGGTTCATATAAAGTATAGGCAAATTAATGTAATAGATCTTTTTTGTACTAAAAGTCCACTGAATATTTAATTCCCTACTGGTGGTAAAAAAAAAAAAAAAACATTTGAAAATAAGCATACATACCGTATGGCTTCTGCCATTTTAGTGCTTTCCCTTTTCCTATCATCTGTCAACCGCCGTATAAAATAGATAAAATCAAGACCACAGCAGAAGACACTACCAACTGCACTGAGCAAAACAAGTTTACTGTCATCTGCAGCAGCCGTATTTAGTGCACCTTGGACTTCCTTCATTACCTAAAAAAATCGGTAGGAATAAAATATTAGAATGGCATCCTTTTATCTGCAAAACAGACTGACACATTTGCCTTTTTTTTATACCAGATTTAGAAGTGGAAAACAACTCAAAAGTTCAATTAAAGTTTTCAGTTGCAACATAAAACAGATTACTTCTTATAGAAAATAATGCAAACTCATATTTACAAATGGGTTACAATAATATGATTGATTTGTAATTATAATGTTGGAACATCATGTACATCAAATACACACAAACACACACACACAGCGTGACAAATGACACAAAAAGCTACTTGCCCAACCAAAAAAGTTATTCGCCCCCTTGCCCCGCCCTCCATTAAAAAAAATGGAATAAATTCCTAATAAGAAAAATTCTGCATCTCTACGCCCCATTCTTTTCCCATTTTATTTTCCCAAAACAATCTGCCACATCTGTAGTGGCACAAGTCTACAATTCTGCATCTCCTCACTCTACCCCCATCCCCTCCCTCTCCGCGCTCTCTCTCTCCTCCCTCCCCTCCCTCTCCCCCATCCTCTCTCACCTCTCCCCATCCTCTCTCTCTCGTTCTCCTACCCATCCTCTCTGTTCCCTCTCTCTCCCATCCATCCTCACTCTCCTCCAGACACAACCACACACTTACCACCACAGACACACTTAGGCTGGGGCCATGGTGCCGCAGACAGTGCGGAGGTGTCCGCACGCCGAGCGATCAGATTGCCTTAAGGCAGTGATCGCGCCCATGTGGCGTGCGGGCGGAAGAGGGTGCACGTTGCACACGAAATCAATTGAAACTGATTTATTGGCACAACAGGCCCGGTCACGTGAGCGGTTGCCCAATGAGCGCGAACCAGGTACGGTGCGTCTCCACTCCAATTACAGACACACACACTTACGAACAGACACACGTAGGAACCAGGAAATCTAGTGAAGAGCAGCTATGGAGAGCTCTGCAGTGCCACCTGCACCCAGCCCGTCTCTCCTCCCGGCTACAGCTGTTCTATGATCAGCTGAGCGCGGTCGGCATCCTCCTCTGATCTCCTCCTACCTGCCCAAACCATTAAAAAACGGGATGTCTGTTCACCGTACCTCAGCAGCTCCCCACTGGCACCACAGCTGCCCGCAGCGGAGGAATTGCCTGACCCCCCTCAACCATGCTTCCTCCACACAGAGCGGGGACGCCCTCAACTGGAGCGAGGAGACTCTCCACGCTTTACTCCGGCGCGCGGGACTCCCTCGGGGGGGAGAGTGGGGTTTTAGGCGGAAAAATCAGCATGCCGAGGAGGAGGGGAGAAGCAGCATGTGGACTGGGGGAGAGGGGAGCCGAGCCTGCTCCTCTGCCGCTGTGTTGGGCTTAACGTCACGTAGCGTGTCATCATGGCATCGCGGGTCGCGGCCATTTTCAAGTGAGAAGCATGGAGAGACACTGAAGATGCAGGAAAATGCCGGGAGACGTCGAACCACTCGACAGAGGGCAAAATGCACTCACCCCGGGCACCATCAGCACCTTTTTAACTGTATAGTCCAAACAAAGCTTGGGGTTGTTGGTGTACAAAAATCATGTTTTAAAGTTGTTTTTTTATGGAATAAAATAAATGTCATTCATTCCTAGCCATTTCACAGTTGTAGCTTATGCTCATGAAGTAGTAAAACAGTTTGATGAAGAAGTATTCCAAACAAATGAGGAAACACAAAAAGCATCACTATTATCATCACATTGCATGTATCCTAAAATAGGCATCTAATATTTAGAATCAAGACACAACTGTTGAAATGTTTGCCTATGGATTTCCTTTTTATTATTTTTTAGGTCATTGCTCCCTCATTCCAGCTGGCAATTCTAAATCATTATACTTCATTCCCCCTACCCTTTTCATTTATTTTAAGATCCTCAATTTACTTTTTACATTGTATTCTGGTGTTTTTATATGAACCACTTCCCCTTTGGAACTACTGTAGATACACTTTTGAGTTCACGGCGGACTTCTAAGACCATCAAATACACCTTTCAAGCACAAATTTCTAAGAATGCAAACCCCTCTTTTGACCGTGTCTGACGGTGCCTTTCTGATTCAGATCACAATATTAAAAACTGCCCTTTTCTTTTACGTCAATCACTCTAGCAAAGTGATGTACATTATTTTGCTATTTATTAGCCAACGTGCCATGCGAATTTTCCAAAAATACTACACCATGAACCTCTGACTCTAAAGTCTCCTCTTCCTTTCTTAAAGATGAAGGCCAGGATTCATCAAGCCACAATGGGGGTATCATACTTGAATGGCAATTACAGCCAGCTCGCAGTGCAATATCTGGCACCACAGCCTGATGGATCACGGCTCTAGTCTCATGTAGGAATATATACTGTATATAAAAACAGAAGTAGCAATATACAAAAAAGTTACAATGAAGTAGATATGTAATCAAATCTAGGTCTTCCATTTTTATATTTTTGGGTTATTTTATATTCAATATTTTTTTTCCCAAGTTCTGACAGAAGTTAAACTACGAGCATCATGACAAAAAATACTGGAGAACACGTGCTGCGTGCGCTGTAGCAATTTCACATTTACAGTGATAAGAGCTCATTTGTAAAACTCAAAAATAATATAAAACAAATAGATTAAGAAAAAAAAACTTTTACAATATCTCTTCGAATACTGCAACATGTGACTAACCAATTTGCCTTCACTGCCTGCTAACAAATTAAACTTTATATCTTGCTGCACAGATTGTGGAATGCCCCATAGTTCCTAACAAGGATCCCTTTCTTACAATTGTCAACTGTAAACCTTCATTTCAACAGCTATTCTATTTTAATGCTAGCCTATTTTAATGCCAGCTATTTCAACTTCTTCATGCTACAGCAGGGCAAACATGCAATGGGATGCACTAGTGATCCTGGTCGGCTGTTACTAAATTAATTCACGCCTAATAATTTGTATAGTAGTATGGAGTCCAAGCATGGTCTAGTGGGAAACTTATTATTCCATAGTTCACAAACTTTTCATAGTGTAAAACAATGTATATTCTCTCAGCACTATCTGGATAAAAGAATAAAACAGAAATATTAAATGATACAAGTATGAGTTGAAATGTTGGCATGACTTTAAAGCATGTTGTTTTACTATTGGATATTATGATATATAGAACTAACCTCTGGATTCAGAGAATTATTCTCCGATGATTTTGTGGAAAGTAAAATGTGTGTGAAACCATCCTGTTTCCTGACAACAATGTCTCTATACCGGTAAGCACTTTCAGTTTGTCTCACACTGAAACGTAGTCTCTTATCAAAAGGTTGGTCTCGTCTCTCATCAATGAATCTCCGCTTGCTACCTGTTACTCCTGCCACTGATGTCTGTATATTGGTGGTACCATTGGCTGTTAATGCTTCCATAAAGGTAGAAGTACCTGCAAAAAGTTTAAAAAAATGTTAGCTTTTGCTCACATTGCCAAAGGTCATCAACTTAAACAACACATTTTCTACATAAAGCAGGGGATGCTTACAGTGGCGAGAAAAAGTTTGTGAACCCCAATGATAACTACAGAAATCCCATAGTTTTTTCCATGAGAACCCTTTTGAATCAAAAGCAGTCTTTTCTTAAAAATCCAATAAGGTTTATATTAACTAATTGCATGTCTTTTGAAACAAAATGATGTATGAAGAATTAGACCAGGGGTGTGAAAACTGTTTCGTCACTGTACCCCTCACGCCCCCCTACCTTGTCTCTGGCGTTTCTGATGTCATATGATGCCCCGTTGCCATGGTGACAAGGTGACAAGGTAAGGAAACTTACAGAGGCCTTTGGGGACGTGCGCAGGGCCTCTGGAAGCACCGTGCCCCCAACCCCAGAAACTGTCATGCCCCCGCCCCCCAGTTTACCCACCCCTGCGACAATGAGTAATAAAGAGTAAAGGTATGTGCAAAAGTAAGTGAAACTGTGCTTTTATCAGCTAAATTACAGGGGATAATTAGAACCAAGCGCTTAAATAATTAGATAGATCTTCAGGTTTGAGTTTGGGAGGCCTCATCCTATATAAAGATCAGAAACTTTGTGAATTTGGTCTTAACCAAACAGGTGTTTGAAATCACATCATGCCCCGGTCAAAAGAAATAGAGTACCTCAGAAAAGCAGTTATTGATGCTCATCAGTCTAGAAAGGGTTACAAAACCATGTCTAAGGATTTGGGACTCCATCCATCCACTGTCAGACAAATAGAGAAAGTTTAAGACCACAGTCACTCTACTCAGGAGCGGTCGTCCTACCAAAATCTCTCCAAGAACAAACCGGCAAATCATCCAGGAAGTCACAAACTACCCCAGAACATCCAATGATCTGCAGACCACTCTCTCCGTGACTAATGTGAGTGTTCATGACTCAACTATCAGACAAAGACTGAACAAGAATGGTGTTCATGGAAGGATAGCTAGGAGAAAACCACTGCTCTCTAAAAAGAACATTGCTGCTGTCTGAAGTTTGCCACGAGCACATACAGTAGATGATCCACAAAACTTCTGGAACAATGTTCTCTGGACAGAAGAGTCAAAGGTAGAACTTTTTGGCCTCAACGAAAAACATTATGTTTGGCCAAAACTGCGTTCGAACAGAAGAACCTCATCCCAACTGTCAGGCATGGTGGTGGGAGTTTGAAAGTTTGGTGCTCCTTTGCTGTTTCAGGACTGAACGACTTGCCATTATTGACACAACCATAAATTCTGTATTTTATCAGAAGATTCTAGAGGAGAACGTTAGTCCATTCGTCCATGAGCTGAAGCGAAAGTGGGTCATGCAGTAAGGCAATGATTCTAAACATACAAGCAGATCTACAAATGAATAGCTGCAAAAGAAGAACCTCCACATTTTAGAATGGTCTTTTCAAAGTCCGGACGTAAACCCCATTGAAATGTTGTGGCAGAACCTGAAGCAAGCTGTCCATTAAAGGAAGCCCTCAAATGTCACTGAGTTGAAGCAGTTGTGTAAGGAGGAATGGTCCCAAATTCCTCAAAACCGATGTGAGAGACTGACCAGCAGTTACAGGAAACGCTTCGTTGAAGACATTGCTGCTCAATGGGGTGCCACAAGGTACTGAATCTAAAGGTTCACATACTTTTTCACACATGGATATTGAATGTTGAAATATTTGTGGATGAATAATTGTTGCAAAAGTATCAAATTTTTGTGTAATTTGTTTTATTAGGTTATCTTTATCTATTAATAGGACTTGAATTAAGATCTAATAACATTTAAGTTTGAAGTATGGGAAAATCCTAAGTGGTTCACAACTTTTTCGAGCCACTGTATATACTGTACATGCTTGTACAGTATGTGTGGGCACCTTTAGTTTATTCCAAACTCGCATATTTGACTGGACAATCATTGGATTTATGGATAGCATTTTCCATGAAGTCGTCTGGGTCTTAAAAGCTCATGAACTTGGTCATAAAAATCAAGTGTCATCAAACTTGTTTCTTAAAATTAGTTTACTATGATTACACATGCGCTGTGCTTTTGTAATCAACTAATTTCCAACATCCAATGAAGTTTCTAATGGGCAAGTGATACTTTAAAGGACGATTCACAATGCTAGATGTCAATTGTGCTGAATTGAACAAAACTTTGATTACATTAAGTTAGTATGCAATACTCATTTTGCAACATCTAAAATGACCATCTTAATCAAATGTAAGCAGCATCCATGAAGTAAATAAATAGCTAGAAGGAATCATGTTAACATTTTCATTAAACATTCATAAACAAGAGTACATTGAAGTTTGTGAATTACTGACTTTAAACACATGCATAAAGAATATTTCTAAGTTTGATAATGTTCTAAAACAAAATCAACAAGATCTGCACAATTACCTTTTCCCTGCGACTTAAGTTTGCACCGTTGACATAATTTTTTTCCCCCAAGTTCAAACTTGCATATGAGTATCAAAAATGTAATAACACAGTAACATTTATAAAGACTTTGAAACCTGGTCTTCTCAGCCTTAGCTAGCTTGCCATTTTAGTGAAGAATGCACTAAACAAGGGAGCTGAAGCAGATAATAATAAGCTTCATACTGCGCACTGGCCTCATAAATGACATACTGTAGTTAAAAGCTTTACAGTTATAGCAGTTATTCATTTGATGAACAGAAAAATCTCTACATCTACAATACCCCATAAAATAACAACATTTTAAGTATCAGCGTGCTTATTTAATCTATATAAAATTATTACATTCTATGAAACATTCATGACACAATTACACAGCCATATGTGATGCATTATTATAGGTAACATTTACTCATTCTCTCACCTGAAAGCAATTCTGTAGTTTACTCAATGTATGGGTCATTTTATTGTTACGCACAGGTCAAAATAGCAATGTACAGTACCATGTTTGCACAGGTATACAACCCTTACCATTTTTGTTTGATTTATTATCTGAGACATATTTAAACGTTTTTAAAATCTAGGGCTGAACATTAATTCAAAACAGAACAAGAAATATAATTTTTTTTAATAAAATGGGTTAGAATAATGTCCCTGTACTATCAACTTGTTTTTCATTTTACAAACATTTTTCTTCTTCTCCTCGCTAGTAAGTAAAGGATAGAGAAAAAAACAAATTATAATTCAGGGTTTCAAACCTTTTGTAATACTCTACTTGTTGTATTTGCCACTGATAACTACTCTTAGAAAAGGGAACATTTTTCTTTTTCTTAATATACAGTAGAATATCTGAATATCTGGCCGTGCACATTGCCAGGCAGCTCATGTAATGTTTTGATTCCTTGATCTTTGCAAAAACCCTTTAGAAATAGACTTACTGAATGGTATAAACAGGGCCACCATCCTTCGACTTGAGAAAAGAGCTCGGTTACCATGGAATTTTTTTTTTTCCCCTTACTTGTTTTTACGCCTCCTACATATTAAGGAATTATCATTCTTGCTTCCATTTCATACATGCGGTTTATCATGGAGTGTTCTTTACTCAAAGCAAAAAAAGATATGCCCACTTCCCACAATTAATAAGCATACCAAACAGACGTTTACAGGCACATTATAAAATAATAAAAAAATGTAGGCACAAACACCGCACAAAGCATCTAACAAAAGGCATAAATACTTTGTGGACTAAATGTACAAGGGTAAATAAAATGGTTAATCAGTAGTAGAAGGCTATATATATATATATTTATTTTTTTAAATCACCTCAGGGTCACGTCTCGTTCCGGCAGCAAATAGAAAGCTGCAAAAGGGGAGGACATCGTGCTCTCTTCTTGGTCACTCTGTAGATAAATTTGTAGTTTGTCTCTTATGCCAGGCACAAAAAAAGAAAAAACTACAAATATATTAGAAACAACGGAGTACTGTAACTGGTCAGGGGACCACAGAGCAGCTACAGGGGACCCTCATTATAAGATAAAAAGTAACTGTATCAGACAGAAGTGTTTGAGGGAAAATATATGCACCTGCCATGAAAACTGGTTGAAGCATGGTCAATAGAGTTGTCAAATTGAACTTTTTTAGGTTAAGCTTGATTTGTAAGTGAAGTAACTCAAGGTTTGGTACAGGGTCTGTATATTTGTAATCTATGTTAATCTATTAATGACTGACTGTCTTAAAGAGCAAAGTATACTTGAAAACGAGAGGTAACTCTCAATGTATTACTTCCTGGTAAAATATTTTATAAATAAATAAATAAATAATACATTTATGTTTGATGACAAAAGGATGTAATTTGTCTATAAAAGGACTTGGATAAAGGGCAGATGAGGTTAAATACATGTAACATTATTCTTTTGGGAAGCAAGAATAAGCAGACTGCGTCCAAATGATTCAATCTTTGATGGGTAAGGATTTAGGCGTGCTTGTAGAAAGATGGCTAAGCAATAATACTCAATGTCCGTCAGTAGCTGCAAAGGCTAATAGGATATTATCTTGCATGAAACAGTGTGTGGAGCACATGGAAAACAGCAAATTTGCCATTGAATAAATCCTTAATAAGACCAGACCATGAATATGGAGGATACTACTCCTTAAAAAAAATAAAAAAATAAAATGACATTATGAAACTGGAAAAAGTGCAGAGAAGAACAACCAAATTAATAAAGGAGATGGAAGGTCTGACTGATGAGAAGATGCTAGCTAAATTAGATTTGTTTACATTAGAAGTGTTTAAGAGGGGATAGGATAACTATTTACAAATAGAATCATGGTCAATACTAAGAACAGTACAAATTACACAGGGTCATCCAGTGAGATTGGAAAGGACATTTCACCAGCAGCAAAGTAAAGTTTCTAGAACGTGCAGTTAAAATATGGAAATCACTACTACGGAGAATGCGATGGCAGATACAATATTTACGAGAAAGGTTAGACAGCCTATTTAAAAAGTATACATTACTGGAGTCAAGAATTAATTTCTTTTCCCCCTTGTGATACATAATTGAATAATGTTTTCTGGGATTTTTATGGGGGGCCTTCTTGCTCAATATAAGTATAGGATGAGTATCTAGTTCGACTAACTTTTGATTACAGGCATTAAATAAACAATAACAGCCTAATACAGAGTAGGTTTTTGGAGTATGTATGGGATAGGGAAGAGCATCGCCATGGGAGGCGAGACCTCTGGACCACACAGTGGACCAGTAAAAGTGAGGTCAGAAAAAGAGAGGGGAAAGAGGGAGATGGGGGGGGGGGGGGAGGGGTGAGGAGAGGGGGGGGGGGGGAAGAAGGGGAGTCCCTTCTCCAGTTGCGGAGCTCCACCTAACTTAGCTGGAAACTATATTTCTCACTTGATTCTTGGTTAAGCAGCTTTTTGGGCTGAGTTAGTGATTAAGCCAGGGTTCCCATATCTTATAATGGCCCTCTGTTTTACACTTGAGGAACGCTGTTAGTCTCTCCATTAGCATCACCTCACTCACTCTTCTTTTCACCATCTGCTTGGAGGGAGGTAATATCTTTCTCCAGGAGAACGCCACTGCACATCTCGCCGCTGTTAAAATGAAGGAGATTAATTTTCTGACTGGGTGGTCAATTTCCTCTATTGGGCTGCCGAGTAGGTAGGTCAGTGAATCAATAGGAATCGTGAGACCGGTTACCTCATTTATTAGGGTTTGAACTATGAGCCAAGTTCTGAATTCTTGGATATGACCACCAAATGTGGGCCATATCCCCTTTTTGTCCACAGCCTCTCCAGCATAAATCGGAGGCCAGAGGGTAGATTTGCTTTAGTCTCACTGTGAAATAGGATTTTATAGATATTTTCCTTCGTTGTGGTACATATGGAAGTTCCTGAAGCTGAGTCCCAAATGTCTTCCCAATCCTCTCTGTCTATAACTGTATTCAATTCGGCAGCCCACTTGAGCATGTAATCATGTGTGGGGAGGTCCGCTGTTATCTCCATTCCAGCGTAAATTTGTGTTATTAGACCTTTTTGATGAGTGCCAATCTGGCACAGCATCTCAAAGTTTGTGAGAGGGGGAAATTCAGACTTTGGGAACATATTTTGAAGAAAGTGCCGAATTTGGAGATATTTAAATACGCTTAGTTCTGGTGCCTCAAATTTGGTACGTAGATTTTGGAAGCTCAGCAGCCTTCCACCGCTCAATAGATCGGCGACCACCCTGATCCCCTTTGATCTGAATTGTTCAAACTGTTTAGGTTCGCATCCTGGGGGAAATTTGGGGTTGTTTATAATCGGGGTGAGCTGTGAGCCTGTGGTCGAGAGTTTAAACTTTTTTTACATTTCAACCAGACTTCCCAAGTGTGCTTCATCGCGCCAAGCTCAAATTTGTGCACCGGTCTATCACCTCTATCCCTACACCAGAGGCAGGTTGGCAGAGAAGGCATCTTGGCGTAGTGGGACTCAATATCTACCCAACAATGTTGGCCCGGGTCTGCGTTCCACACTACGACTTGTCGCAGCTGAGCCGTTTGGTAATATTTTAGAATATCTGGTACTCCCATGCCTCCTTTCGCTTTTGATGATAGAAGGACTGACCTAGCGACCCTGGGTCTTTTGCCCTGCCAAATGAAATTAAACAGTCTATTTTGGATGTTTTTTAGTTCAGAGCCAGGGACACGGATCGGGGGTGTCTGGAAAAAGTATAACAATCTGGGGAGTATATTCATCTTCACTGAGCTCATCCTCCCGATCCATGAGATCTGGTAACCTTCCCATTTGTCCAGATCTTTTTTAATTTTTCCGAACAGGGTCGGGTAATTATATCGATATAGTTAGTGGTAATTTCCAGATACATTTACTCCCAAATATTTGATGTACGAGGAGCTCCACCTATAATTGAAATTTAGTTTAAGCAGTTTAGCTTCTGGCTCTGATAAATTTAGGTTTAGGGCTTCAGATTTGTCATTGTTGATTTTATAGCCTGAGATTTTGCCGAATTCTAACAATTCTTTATGAAGGTTGGGAAGGGAGGTTTGTGGATGGGTTAATGTTAGAATGATATCGTCAGCAAATAACGAGATTTAATCATTTGTTTTGTCAATTAGTACGTCATGTATGTTTAAGCTATCGCAAATTTTGGCCGCTAGGGGTTCGATAGTCAAAGCGGGGATAGGGGGCAACCCTGTCTTGTACCATTTTTTATTACAAATTTCCTTGTTGTACCCCCTGGGAGTTTGACCACAGCGGATGGGTTGCAATAGAGTGCCCGGGCCCCATCGAGAAACGAGTCTCTGAAGCCGAATTTCTGCAAAGTTTTATCAAGAAATAGCTAATCATTTCTAGCGAACGCCTTCTCTGCATCTAAACTCAGAAGAACCGCCTTGGTGTCTGTGAGGTTGATATGATCCACTATATTTATTATTTTGCGGGTGTTATCTGTGGCTTGGCGGCCTGCGACAAACCTGACTTGATCGATATTTATGAGTCTGGGTAAGATGGGGTTCAATCAATTTGCCAGTATTTTACTGTACAATTTAAGGTCATTATTCAATAGGGAAATTGGGCGGTAGCTCCCGCATTGCATCGGGTCTCTGCCTTCCTTATGGATAATTGCAAGGTTAGCTAGAGACATTGATGCTGGTATTGGGTTGCCTTCCATAAAAGAGTTAAACAGGTTCACCAGGTGGGTGGACAAGATCGGAAGGAATCTCTTAAAGTAGACATTGGTGAAGCGGGGCCTTAGAGATTTTTAACGCCTTTACTGGGTCTGCCTACTCTTCACGTGTTATTTTTCCGTTGTGTAGTTGGTTTCCCTCCTCTGATAGGGCTGGGAGGCTGCAGCTGTCTAGATAGTCCGAAATTGCTACAGACGCTGAGGTTCTTAAATTCCCATATTGGGTTTTAAGATTATATAGATCGGTGTAGAATTTAGTGAATTCCTCCGCAATCTTTTTATCGTTATATATTATCTCGCCAGACCTATTCTTGATCGCAGTAATTTGGGACCTTTTCTGTATTCCCCTTAGCTTGCTAGCCAATAGTCTGTCAGCCTTATTGCCCTTGTCATAGTATCTCTGGTTAGTCCATTTAAGGGCTTTTTCTACTTCTTCCAATTGGATCTTTTTAATCTCGTTTCTGGCAGTGGTTAAGGTTTTGAAGATTTTCCCCGATGGGTTAGTTTTGTGTTGTCGCTCTAGCTTTATAATTTTTTCTGTCAAGACTTTAAGTAATTTTAGCTTAACCTTTTTCCTATGGGATGCAATGGAAATGAGGTTGCCCCTTATTGCTGCCTTATGGGCCTCCCAAAGTACCGCTGGTGACGTGACTGAGCCTTCGTTGATAGTGAAGTACTCGGAAAGGGCTATTTTGATTTCTCTCTCTATTTCCGGGTGATTCAACAGGGAATCATTTAGTTTCCAATTAAAGGTACTGGACTTTACGAATGGAACAGAGAGGGTTAATATAATAGGAGCGTGGTCCGACCAGGTGATCGGGCCAACGTCTGCGTTTAAGGAGGCCTCCAGAACATTTTTGGTAGCTAGAAAGTAATCAATGCGGGAATAGGTCTGGTGAGATGCGGAGTAGAAGGTGTAGTCCTCCTTTGGCCCTGATGCTGCGATCACCATATGTCCACCAATGAGAATTTCTTAATAACAGTCCTGAATTTTTTCCCGGTTTTCTGGGAGAGTACTGTGTGAGGATAAATAGGCTGGGTCGACCTTGTCTAAGACCATTTTTAGAAACTCTGTTTGATTTTCGTTAGGCGCATATAGGTTGATCGGGGCGATCGCCGTGCCAGAAAGGGAGCCATACAGTATACCACTAGAAATCTACCCCCTGGATCCATGACTATTTTGATAAGATTAAATGGGGTTCCTTGATGACTTAGAATAGCGACTCCTCGCTTCTTACTACTGAAAGATGAGTAGAAACCCATTGGGAATGTATGACAATGTTTTGGGCGGTCCATGATCTGTGAAGTGTGTCTCCTGGAGAAATATAACATCTCCTCTGGATCTTTTGATCTCTTGTAGGGCCAGTTTTTGTTTCTTATTGTTTTGTAATCCCTTCACATTAAGGGATATAAATTTGATTGGGGCTGGACTAGCCACAGCCGCTGAGTTTAGTGAATAATCTTAGGACCTCACTATTCCCACTAGGGAGGTCTTGCTGCGTTTCTATGTAAGATAGGTTAAGATCCGTTCCTTGAGCAGGGAAGGTGATTCTGTGGCCTGATTTAGGATCAGCAAACTGGGGAGAGAGACATGGGAGGGGGTGGGGGGTAGGGGAAAAGATCTGCTGGGACAGAATCAGCAGATAGGGGGAAAGAAAGAAAGGGTCTAAAAAAGACCTCAGTAGAGTGTGGCCGGAGATGTAAGCCAGCATTCGGGCTTAGGGCCCTTATGGGGTACAGTAAGTCCGGGGGTCAAGGGCAGGTGAGTGCAGGAGGGTGTGGACCCATAGGTATGAGTAAGGGGTTCACTTCCCGAGTTTCTGATGTTAAGATGGGAGGGGGGGGAATGGGAGGAGGGATGAGGGGAGGGGTGAGGGAGGGGAGGGGGTGGGAGGAAGATAGCCAAGAAGAAGGGTAGCGTTGTTGTGTAGAGATACAGAAATGGAATAGAGCTTTCACTCCGAAATGTAAGGACATATTTCAGATTAACGTTTCATTTAACATCATATAAAAGCAAATTAGCGTACCTTTTGGGATCTTACTCCCTCTTTTAGGGTTTCAACAAAATAAGTGAAAAAATAGGGAAAAGATCCCCAGTACCGTGCTCAGCTAAGTGGTATTCCTTGTAGAAATGATAGTAGGTATATGTCATATGATCAATAACAAGTTGGAAAAGCCGTCTTATGAAGCATGTAAACCGTGTGTTCCATACAGTTAACCCTTACTCCTCTATGGCGGGCGGGACCTGTATCTAACGGTAAAATCAGTGTAAAATATCTGATTACCTAAGAACAGTATAATGTCCCCCTTAGGAGGTATGTGGGTACAAGGAACATTAGCCCCAGAACGCAGGTAAGCGGACTGGGGTACTCACGGTTGGCAGATATCAGCTGTTCCTTAGGCGTGCGTCACGCTGATGATAAACAGTAGAAAAAATCCTGCGGGAGGTAAGCGGAGCACAGCAGAGCAAATGCAGGGGCTAAACACCAAAATGAATAAAAGTCCTTTATTGCATGATCGACATCATGGTAAGTGGTGAGTAAAAATCTCTTACGCGTTTCAGGCGTCTGCCCTTTATCAAAGAGAACTATTCAACACACTGCAACTGCCCGTCTGATATAGGTTAATCCCTGCTTCCAGCTGATCTCAATGGGATGATTTTCGCGCTAGAACGTCAGGCTACAATCTCATTGGCTGTCTGGTGCAGCCAATGGGATGAATGAACCCTTGTACTGCGTGTGTGATGTGCAGGAGATGTTTCAGATCAGCAGAGCTGCTGCAGTGTGTATGAAAGAAAGCAACAATATTGTAAGACAACATTAAACACATATTAAAAACAATGTATCTATATAGTGAAACAATCTACTCGGCTGAAATGGTGGTAAGGAGGTAACAGATGCAGAGGAATAATGCATATCATATACCACGGATATTGATAATAGTAGGCTGTTAAAAAAGATTTTTTCTTCTTAATGTAAAACAGCAGTAGGAACCTGATTATAATATAGTAATAGCTGTATATTAGTTGTTCATTGATTAGACTTATAAGCTCTTCTAAATAATAATCATACAATCAGAATTCCTAATATGTCCACCCTATATAGGGAGTTAATGGAAAGAGGCATAGTACACTTATTGTCATATACATATATATGTACAGAACAGAAAATACAGGAATAGGTGATGTACATTCATATATATAGAGATATTCTATTTATTCCACATTAAGAAGATCATATTCTTTCCTTGTTTAACAACTTCATTTTTGTGAAACAACACTTAGAAATCACCCATTTCATTGACAATCCTATACAGCTATATATGTTTAGACAGTTCTCATACATTTTATTTGTTACATTTACAGTTTATTTGGGGACATTAATGTCCTTAGTCATACCCTGCCATATAGTGTAACTGTATATGCAGGTAATATGTCTATATACAATTTAATTATGTTTTTGTATCCTTAATGTGTCAAACCTGTTGTGTTGTAGTGGTGTAGATATGCTGTATGCTATTGATGTTTATATAACATATAGTGTTTGATTAGAATTTGATTTAAATTAGAGAGTATTTAAATTAGAAAGTGTTTCAACTCCCAGTCGATGTTCATACCCTTGGGGGCCAATGTCCCAAGGGTATAGATCCAGTGCATTTCTCGACGGTTAAGGAGTGACTCTCTGTTTCCTCCTCTAGGATGAACAGGGATATGTTCCAGAGCACTGAATGTTAAATGCTCTATCGAGCCTTGTACACATTTGTTAAAGTGTCTGGCCACTGGGTAGTTGTCATCTTTATTTCTAATTGTTCTGATATGTTCCCTAATTCTTATCTTTAGTGGTCTTATAGTCCTTCCAATATAACTAGAACCACATGCGCATTTGAGAACATAGACAACATAGTTGGAGTTACAAGTTAAAAATGAATTTATCCTATGTCTTTGTCCCGTGAAGATGTTTTTAATTGTTTTAATGGGGAGTGCGTATTTGCAAAAGTTGCATGTTCCACATTTGTAGAACCCCTTGGGAAACCCTTTCTCTGGACCCCTTCGATCTCTGTACATACTGGGAGATAGGTGGTCTCCCAATGTTTTGGCTTTGCGATAAACTATTTTTGGTTTGGAGAGTGTAACTCTATCTAAATCCCCATCTAGTCTGAGTACCTCCCAATGTTTGTTCAGGATTGATCGTATACTTCCTGCTTGTCTCGAGTAAGTGGTAATGAATAGGGGTATATCACCCTCCTGAGTACTTTTTTGCTTTTTGGCCTTCTTATGTCTGCACAATATATCTTCTCTTTTATATTGTTTAGCGTTTTGTAGTGCACTTTCAAGAACATTGTCTGAGTAACCACGAGCCTTAAATCTTATTTTAAGTTGTTCTGCTTGATCTTTGAAACTTGAGTCAGTCGAGCATATCCTCCTGAGCCGTAAAAACTGACTCCTGGGAATGCTGTTCAAGAGTGGTCTAGGGTGTGCACTATTTGATCTGAGCAGAGAGTTGCGAGAATTTGCTTTTCTGTAAATGTTAGTTTGTATGGAAAGATCCGTGTCCACATATAAGTGGAGATCTAAGAAATCAATATAGTGGTCATGAACCATATGTGTAAATCTAAGATTGCATTAAGTTTTATCATCGCTATATTGACGACCTGTTACTAATCTGGTCTGGGGATGCACACACACTTTCACTATTCTTCACATACCTTGAATCCAACGACTGCAATCTTAGATTTACACATATGGTTCATGACCCCATTAAAACAATTAAAAACATCTTCACGGGACAAAGACATAGGATAAATTCATTTTTAACTTGTAACTCCAACTATGTTGTCTATGTTCTCAAATGCGCATGTGGTTCTAGTTATATTGGAAGGACTATAAGACCACTAAAGATAAGAATTAGGGAACATATCAGAACAATTAGAAATAAAGATGACAACTACCCAGTGGCCAGACACTTTAACAAATGTGTACAAGGCTCGATAGAGCATTTAACATTCAGTGCTCTGGAACATATCCCTGTTCATCCTAGAGGAGGAAACAGAGAGTCACTCCTTAACCGTCGAGAAATGCACTGGATCTATACCCTTGGGACATTGGCCCCCAAGGGTATGAACATCGACTGGGAGTTGAAACACTTTCTAATTTAAATACTCTCTAATTTAAATCAAATTCTAATCAAACACTATATGTTATATAAACATCAATAGCATACAGCATATCTACACCACTACAACACAACAGGTTTGACACATTAAGGATACAAAAACATAATTAAATTGTATATAGACATATTACCTGCATATACAGTTACACTATATGGCAGGGTATGACTAAGGACATTAATGTCCCCAAATAAACTGTAAATGTAACAAATAAAATGTATGAGAACTGTCTAAACATATATAGCTGTATAGGATTGTCAATGAAATGGGTGATTTCTAAGTGTTGTTTCACAAAAATGAAGTTGTTAAACAAGGAAAGAATATGATCTTCTTAATGTGGAATAAATAGAATATCTCTATATATATGAATGTACATCACCTATTCCTGTATTTTCTGTTCTGTACATATATATGTATATGACAATAAGTGTACTATGCCTCTTTCCATTAACTCCCTATATAGGGTGGACATATTAGGAATTCTGATTGTATGATTATTATTTAGAAGAGCTTATAAGTCTAATCAATGAACAACTAATATACAGCTATTACTATATTATAATCAGGTTCCTACTGCTGTTTTACATTAAGAAGAAAAAATCTTTTTTAACAGCCTACTATTATCAATATCCGTGGTATATGATATGCATTATTCCTCTGCATCTGTTACCTCCTTACCACCATTTCAGCCGAGTAGATTGTTTCACTATATAGATACATTGTTTTTAATATGTGTTTAATGTTGTCTTACAATATTGTTGCTTTCTTTCATACACACTGCAGCAGCTCTGCTGATCTGAAACATCTCCTGCACATCACACACGCAGTACAAGGGTTCATTCATCCCATTGGCTGCACCAGACAGCCAATGAGATTGTAGCCTGACGTTCTAGCGCGAAAATCATCCCATTGAGATCAGCTGGAAGCAGGGATTAACCTATATCAGACGGGCAGTTGCAGTGTGTTGAATAGTTCTCTTTGATAAAGGGCAGACGCCTGAAACGCGTAAGAGATTTTTACTCACCACTTACCATGATGTCGATCATGCAATAAAGGACTTTTATTCATTTTGGTGTTTAGCCCCTGCATTTGCTCTGCTGTGCTCCGCTTACCTCCCGCAGGATTTTTTCAACAAAATAATGTCACAATTTAACTTTATTTTCTAAGGGAGGGAGGGGGGAAAAGGAGGGGAGGCGTGCAGGGAGGAGGGGAGGAGCGGGTGGGGGGGTGTGGGTGGTAGGAAGGGGAGTGCGTGTGGTGAGTGGGGGGGAGGGGTGGGGGAGGAGGGAGCGCAGAGACGGGTGTTTATAATAGTGGGCCTTTGGGAACTGAGGGAAGGGGAAGAGGGGGGGTAAGGTGTTTGTGGGGGGGTAGTCAGAGTACTAGTTTATAGACACAGTTATGCGTGGTATGTACGCACTAAACATTATTTTTTAGCCTTGGTGCAGAAGGGCTCATCCATGGCAAGAGCATGTTTTTAGGTACATTTCAACAGTAAGCATAGTGTTCTAGCTCTACATTTAACCTTGTTAACTGGGGATGGAGAGGGGGAAGGGGGGCAGGAGGAGGGAGGGCAGGGTTGGTACATATTAGAGCAAGTAAGAAGTAACTTTCTAGGGTGCATTTCAACAGGGAATCCCCTTTACTAACGTCTTGCTAAGACTTTATTAATTGGGGAGAGAGAGGGGGGGGGGGAAAGGATGAGTAGGGGTGTTTTTGGTAAAGCATTCAGCATGACAATCTATGAACAAATTTGTATACATCATATCAACATATTACAATAATTTTAGTCTTGGTGTGAAAGGTCTCAAACACATTGGAGCAAACATTGATTAAACTTTTGATGATTACCTTGTATATGGCTTAGGTTCTCATTGCTAGCCACCACTATAGAAGCTGGGAGGGGAGTAAGGGGGGGGGGGATTTGTATCCGGAGCAGAGATTGAGTTATTAGGACATGTCTACTTGTACTATATCAATACTATGAGGTTCAGAGTACTAGTTAATAAACATAGTTATGCGTAAAATATAAGCAATAAACAGTAATTTTTAGCCTTAGTGCAGAAGAGCTCATCCACTTCAGGAACAATTTTTTAGGTATCTTTCAACAGAGAGCACAATTTTGTAGAGCTACATTTAACCTTGTTAACTAGGGGGGGGGGGTGGAGAGGGGAAGACGGACATGGGGGGGAAGAGGGAAGGGGGTGGAAGGGGGAGGGAGAGGGAGGGTGGGGTTGGTGCAGGTTAGAACAAGAAGTAACTTTTTAAGGTGCATTTCAGCAGGGCATGAACTTTTCTAGCGCCCTGCTTTAACTTTATTAACTGCGGAGAAAAGAAAAAAAGGGGGGGGGGGAGGGATGAAGAAAGGCGTTTGTGGGTCAGCGTTCTAAATGACAATCTTTAAACACATTTGTACACACCATATTAACATATGTCATTGATTTTAGTCTTGGTGCGAAAAGTCTCAAACACATTGGAACAAACATTGTTTAAACTTTTGAAGGCTACCGCGTGTATGGCTTAGATTCTCATTGCTAGCCATTACAATACAAACTAGAAGGGGGGTGGGGGTTGTAACTGGAGCAGGAATTGAACTATTAGGGCATGTCTACTTTTACTATTCTAATAACATGATGCTTATTAGTTAGGGAAGGGGCGAAGGTCAGGAACAAAGGCCTTGAATAAGTCTCGGCGGGGCTAGCCCGTTTCTGAGTACAAACAACAAAGAGCATAGATATGCAGTCCTGGTTTAGTCTCCCGCCGCTTGTTATGACCTGGACGTGCGGCAAAATTGGAGCCTCCCTCACTCTCCACCCACCCAACCCGTTACAAACCATCTGAAGAGGCAGGCGTGTCTCCCCAGGACGATCATCTCTTTTCTTCGGTATGGAGGCACCATTGGGGGGGGGGGGGTAGGGGGGGAGAGGGCATGGGGCGGTCAAGCCGAAACAAAACGGCTCGATCTCCTCACCATCCATCCACACGAGAGCCCCAGAAAGGAGCTTCGCCATCTGCGGGGGGTCCGTTCTCTGAACTGAAGATGATTCGGCGGGAAGAAGAACCTCAGGTCTCGGTGTCTGGACGGACGCGTCAGTGGAGTCAGCCGGAGAAGGGTCCTCTTCTATCGTCACAGGTATGGCGAGCTGCTTGCTTCTGTAGAGCTCAGGTAAGCAGCAATGGCCAACATGGAGTAGAAAGCTCTTTGGAGCGATGTAGGTCCAGTAGGAATCACTTGCTTCTAGCTTGGGACTGTGCAGCAATTCTTCGGGAGGATCGGATAGATCTGTCTCCATCTTCAGTGTCTCGCGCAGGTCTTTCCTCATCCATCCATGAGAGCGGGGGGGAGAGGCCTAGTGCTTGGGCAAATGAGGACATTTCCTCCGGTCTTCTCAGGGCCAGGAACTTTCCATTTTTGGTGGCAATCAATTTGAATGGGAATCCCCATCGGTACTTTACTCCATTTTTACGGAGGAAAATAGTTAAAGGTTTAAGCTCCCTTCTCCGATTTATTGTTATTTTAGATAGGTCGTTGAATACTTGGAGGACTATATCTTGGAAGTTTATAGTGTCCATTTCGCGACAGGCGGCTAAAATCCGTTCTTTAGCCGAGTAGCTATGGAATCTGACAATGAGATCTCTACATCGATTCGGGTCGTCCGACCTAGGCCCTAGAGCTCGATGCGCCTATCGATTTCTAGGTCTTTGTCTGCTAGATCTTTGCAGACGGAGGTAAATAATCTCATCAGGTATGGCCGGAGGAGTTCAGGAAGAACCGTTTCTGGGACGTTGCGTATTCGTAAGTTCTGCCTTCTGTCCCGGTTCTCCTGATCCTCCATGCCTTCTTTAAGGCCCACCACCTCTTCTCCTAAGCGGAACATTTCATCTTCAGCCTCTGTTTGTCGTTGGAGGGACTCTCCCAGCTTAGCTTTCAGTTCGTTTGTTCTGTCAGCCAGGCCCAAAATCTCGTGGCCGGAGTTCAGGAAGAACCGTTTCTGGGACGTTGCGTATTCGTAAGTTCTGCCTTCTGTCCCGGTTCTCCTGATCCTCCATGCCTTCTTTAAGGCCCGCCACTAAGATCTTTTAGTAGTGAAGTGTGCAGCTTATTGTGCAGTGTGGTCATCAATTCTTCCATGTATGCTCTTGTAACTGGGTCCCCTGGGCCAGGGTTCTCCTTTGGTTGCGCTTGCTTGTTCGCCGCTGTGGGTAAGCCACGTGCGTCGGCACCATCTTGTATTTCAGTCCTTGTTTCAGGGCTCCGCTGCGACAGGTGGAAATACTTAGCTACTCCCTGGTTTGCAGGTTTTTTGAGTCTCGCTTGCATCGCTGTTTAGTTCGCCCTTCTGGGGGTGGTTGTAAAAGTTGAAAAAACTCGGGGGAAAATGCAGAATATTGCAATTATTAACGCGGGTCCACGGAGCTCTCCTAACACTCAACCATGTCGGATGACGTCACAGGAAGCCCCCTCGTTCGCTAACTTTAATGGGTCGATGGACCCATGTCTTTCTTCAGCCTTATATACTATAACTATGAAACCATGTATTTTTCCAAAACACATACAAAAATATAGTTCATAAAATCAGAATACCAATTACCGTTTTAACATTGATTAAGATATTTATTTATTTTTACAAGTATAGAGTGCATTGAATGTAAATGACAGGTTTTATTTACTTATCTACAATTGATATAGGCTCATTACATTAATACAAGAACATGCTTTTACTTCGCAACCCAAAAACAGTTTGTCTGGAAAATAGGCTGAATCTACATCACTATGGCAGAAAAATCAGACTATTTACATATTTGTCAAATTCAATAAGAGATGCATATGTTGAAATAAGTTCAGGATCACTGTACACTCTCTCTGAAACAATAGGTCTGCATTTTAAAACAATGCAAGCAAAAATTGACAAGTTTTCCAAATGAAACGTAGTCAAACAAAAATATAATTGGAGACACTATATTCACTTCCAACAATAAAACAGAAATCATGATGATCAAATTGGAGGCCTAGAGTACGCTGTATAACATACACACGTTAAAAACTTGGAGCCAGCTTGAATTGTTAGTAAGCCAACTTTTTGGGGGCGTGCGGCTGTTAGAATCTCTCCTTCCACCACACTGAAACGGACCTAACTTCTCCCTTCTTCCCCCTCCCTCACTGAGACAGAGCAGTGACGCACCTTGGCAGCCCGCTCTCTGGTCCTTCACACCCCTCTGGCACTACACACAGAGTGGAGCTGCATTGAGTGACCTGTCACAGCTTCAGCTGGCACCCGATCGTGCTTTGATGTCATGCTAATAAAGCAGGATCGGCTGCGTGGTTAGTGGCTTCAACAGTGACTGACAGGTCACTCGGCACCACAAAAAACAGGCGCCAGGATGAAATTGTAGGCGCTCGGGCAATTTGCATCCCTGCGCATACAGCAAATAAAATACCTCTTGTGAGCACATTCACGTCTGACAGATCTACAACCCTACCTTTCCCCATTAATCTCCAAGGCCGCACTTATAGTGCGGCTACAGCAACCATCAATCCATCAAGTGCGCCTATAGTGGGCGCGACCGCGCGACACAGCAACCAAAATCACTGAAAACAATAGATTTTGATATTTACTGTGATGGCGGCACCACGTGACTGCAATAAGCCAATCACATAGCCTTTACCTGACGACACCGCCCCTTTCAGCCAGCGACATCTCAAAAACTCAATTCCAACTTTTGCGACAGTGACGGGTGATGTCACCGGTAATGAAGCCTGCACTATAAGCTTAGCCTTAGCATTCAATGCTTCCACAGCAGCCAGGTAATTGCATGCAAATGAGCACGTAAAGTGTGTCAATGTGTTTCTTGGATATATACAGTATATATATATATATATATATATATATATATATATATATATATATATATATATACACACCCACACCCACAAAGTACAAGAAAAAGATTCCTAAGCAAGTAATCTGCTTACAGCAAAAATCGAAATCACTTTTTTAAAATAAACCAACTACACCACTAAACACCACAAAAACAGACCCCTCAAATCATCCATGAAGCTCCTACACAGTACACTGCATAAAAAAAACTAAATAGGTAATAAACCCCATAATCAGGTAAAATAAAATGTTAAACATCAGTATAGTGAGTAGAAAATGTGGATGAGAAAAATTATATTTATGCATCATCCAGACTGGTCAGTCAAAAGATATGTAGATAAAGATAGTATACTGTCAATACAGACGGTGGAACAGAGAACGCCTAGTAAAACACACCTAATGATCAAGGCAGAATAGTGAGAAACCATCAAGTAAACACATTGAAAATATTTAGACATCAGATAAAGATGGTGCGAGAACAAAGAACTGTCCATCCGCCAGAAAAGTCAAAGGCAGTTAACATTTTTATACTCCACACAGTCCCGAACAGTATATCAATAATAGCACGCAGGAGGTCCATCAAGTAGGTATTAGCATTATTGATGTACGTAGGAGAGGAGGAAGAAGGGTCTCAAGCGAGCCACCCCGACATACGTTTCACCACGGATTCTTCTGCCTTAATGTTGTGTTTTCTGTTATAAATATGTGATATTACTATCCTTTTTTGACTGGAAAGTAACCGCTCTCTATTTTATTATAGCTATTTTTTTGTTACAAGCATTCAGGTTAACCTTGCTCTGAGAAACTTGTTTGGAAATACGGATTCTTTGTTTTAATTTAATGATGTATTTCACCATGTTGGTGGGCATTGGCATGTTCACAATGGGGGATGGCTGCTATGCAACCAGGAGCCTCACTCATGGTCATGGGTTTTTCAGGGGTTTGTGTAAGAAAGAGAGTTAACAAAACGCTGGCTCCTATGTATATGTCTATACAATGGTTTGCAGAGGTATTCACCCCCTATCAATATCACATTTTGTTGAAGTTTTTCAAACATTTTTTATATTGAAAGCTACAGAGCTGTAGTGGTTAAACTGAACACTGTTGCATGAGGCGGTAAAATGTCAGCCAAGGAAATTTAAAAAATGCATTTTACAGGTTGCATAAGTCAGGGGTGCGCAAACTTTTCTCCGTGCGCACCCCTGCTTGCTCTCCTGGCGCTCCGCGGCCCCCCACCCTGCTCGGCCATGCATAAAATGACGCGCAGGGTCATGTGACATCACGTTGCCATGGTAACGTGGCGTCACGTGATGACGCAGTGTTACCATGACGACGCATCGCTGGAAGGGAAGTGTGTTTTAGAGGCCTTGCGCAGTTCCCCGGCATTTAATTTAAATGCCTAGGGGAGACAGTGGGACCTTTATAACTGCCGCATCCCCCCACGCCCCAGAAAATCTAGCGCGCCCCACAGTTTACGCACCCCTGGCATAAGTATTCAGCACCTTAGGTGAATACTTGGTAGAATAACTTTTTGCAGCAATTACTACTATGAATAGTTTTGGATAAGTCTCTACTATTCATGTTCTTGAGTATCCCAGTCAAAATCCTGACTTGGATCCAATCAAACATTTATGGCGAGACGTGAAAATTGCGATTCATGGACAATCCCCACCAAACTTTTCAGAACTGGATCAGTAAATCGCATTTTTTACATTTCCATTTCTGACATTTTACCTCTCCTTTTATAACAGTGTTAAGTTTAATCACTACTGTTTTGTTGCAATTGTTTTGTAGTTTTTTGCATACATCATTTGAAATTCAACAACATGTGACATTATTGGTAGGGGGTGAATACGTGTGTGTGTGTGTGTGTGTGTGTGTGTGTGTGTGTGTGTGTGTGTGTGTGTGTGTGTGTGTGTGTGTGTGTGTGTGTGTGTGTGTAACTAGCATTATAGTGATACCATTCATTTAGTGGTAGAGGCCTAATACTAGTGGTCCTTCAGTATGTTTTAATGACTGCCAAACATTCCCAGCTAGCTCAAACTCCTACACCCACCACATCATGAATATATATTTATGTCAAAAAAGAGTGCTACTGAGCGTGGCAAATGTATACAACAAAAGACAGGGGTGCCCAATGCTACATCCAATTGACAAAACATACTGTATATGGTAATAAGTATAAAGTTTTAGTGACTGCAACCACTTATATCCCCTTATATCTATACGGTATGCCTTTTTGATCAAGGTTTTTTTTTATGCTTGTATGTATTGAGTCTTTATTGGTGTCGGAGTAATATCTCTCACATACCACAACAAAATGTTGATGATTTGATCATTTATCCGTCATGCAAAGCACAAAGGGTAATATTAAACGGTTTCCTTTACTTTCAATATTTTTGCAGAGCACTCAAGTGTACAGAGCATTAAAACGTAAACAGTTATCTCTTCTCCATTAAATAGCTATAATAAGAAAATGGCAAAGGTCCTGTGGAAGTTGCTTCTGAACTATAGATGGTCACAGTTGCTAAGCATTGCAGCTTCAGGAGCAAATGAAGAATAATTGAAGCAAATTTGAAAACTACCTAAAACAAAGATTTATTCCGGAAAATCATGCTGTTTACCTACAAAGATAATTTTAGTTAACTATAATGAATATTGTGTAAACCATTCAAATAATCATCTTTCAAAACTATGTACAGTATATTTGAGCATTACAGGCATACCCCGCATTAACATACGCAATGGGACCGGAGCATGTATGTAAAGCGAAAATGCACTTAAAGTGAAGCACTACCTTTTTTCCACTTATCGATGCATGTACTGTACTGCAATCGTCATATACGTGCATAACTGATGTAAATAACGCATTTGTAACAGGCTCTATAGTCTCCCCGCTTGCGCACAGCTTCGGTACAGGTAGGGAGCCGGTATTGCTGTTCAGGACGTGCTGACAGGCGCATGCGTGAGCTGCCGTTTGCCTATTGGGCGACATGTACTTACTCGCGAGTGTACTTAAAGGGAGTGTCCTTAAAGCGGGGTATGCCTGTAATATGGATTGCTACTATTTAATTTCTCTCTCTTCCGCAAATCAATAGATTTAAAATAAGTACCAGTATTTAAATTATACATAATAATGTTTAACTGTACTAGATTATATAGTATTGTGCAAATTCAGAATTCACCGTGCAATGTAAGGTTTAAAGAAAGCTTCGTTATTTTCTTTATCACAACCTACAATTACTT
This sequence comes from Ascaphus truei, assembly GCF_040206685.1. Lineage (NCBI taxonomy): Eukaryota > Metazoa > Chordata > Amphibia > Anura > Ascaphidae > Ascaphus > Ascaphus truei. The sequence goes on along the minus strand of NC_134484.1, from coordinate 196,579,126 downwards.
GTAGATTCCAAACATGAGTTAAGACAAATCAGCATCTCTACTTAATGCCAAGTAAACTGCTCTCCTACAAAAGGTTTGCCCCTTGGGCTCTATGTGGTACCATTATGGATGCCCTTAAATAGAGGACACAGTGAAGGACTTATTAAAAAATGAAGCTAATTTCATTTTAAAAATAAATCAGAAAAGTATGCATAAAACTCATGAATACTAGACTAATTCTGACCAGTACTATACCATGACACTGAATTATTTTACAGCCACTTTCAAATATCAAATCAATTACCCTTTACTGTAGTAGACTGCTTTTAGCTTGGTCACCTCTGAACGAATAATGATATCTACACGTTATAGTGCCGATAACAAATGTTTCTTATTAGTAATTGTAGGATTGGTGGCTATCAACATACAAGTCAGATACCACAATCTTTTTTTCTAATCATTAGCAACTTTAAAGGGTCAAAATGTGTGCGATATTGAAATTCTGAACACTTAAGTAGTCTTTCTTTGATTGGGTAGCTTGGATTTTCCAATGTCTCCAATTCTATAGTACAGTTTCACTTGACAATACAGGTTTGGGCCAGTAAGCTTGCCATAAAATGATTTAAGCACTAAAGCAGGGCTAAGAATTTGTCTTTGTTTGTGTGTCTTACTACTGAAATCAAACATTCTAGATTGTACATTTACAGACCCAGCTGATATCTGGGGTTCAAGCATTCACCATGTATGTAATGAAATATAGTATATGATCAAATTAAAACAAAGTAGGAATGGAAAACTATCTAAATAAAAATTTGCTATTTATACTCTACAGAAAAGAACATGTTAAACAACTGGCATAAAAACGAATTAGTGTGCTTTTGTACAACTACCAAGCCTATTTAAATGCAAATCAGAGCTTTATTTTAAAACACAAATCTCAAAATCGTATGGAACCTGTTGTTCTTAAGTTGATGTTGCTTAGATATGACAAACATTTTATGACACCTTTGTGGGCAATAGAAAATAAACAAAAAAGAAACAAGCAAGGAGCAAGCAAATGGCAAAATAATTTAATAAGGTGCAAAATACGTAAAGAATTGGTAACTCACAAGAAAAACAATTGTAATTTTGTGAAACAAAATTAAGAGTCAACAAAACTGACAACAGAAATGGGATACAGACAACATAATAAACCATAATACATTTAAGTTAGATCTATTTGTGTAGCAATTCTAAACACTAAGTATTGTTTTGACTCATTGACTAGTTCAGCAGCTGTCTAATATGAAACATACAGTAGTAGATCTCAAAATAACCAACACGTCATTCTATTCAAATGTCCACAACCCAAAGTAAAATATTGTACATTTTTACAAAGAACATTTTATTGAGAATGGAATTCTCAAAAAATCCAGACAAAGTAAACTTGCTAATTGGAGTAAATCAAAATATCAGCATTAAGTGGAACAGTAACTCTGTCTGTGGTACATTAAATTATCTAAGATGCTGTGAATGCATAAAAGTATGAAGCCTCTTATTTAGACTATGAAATGTAGGTCATAGCATAAAACTATTTACAGTACTTGGAGAGAGTTTATAAGTTTTGGATTGGAAGCCACCGAGAAAAATGTCAGTGATTAAGAGTGAAATGGAGAAAACGATTGTTAAACCCCAGTGTCATTGTACACAAAAGGGTGTCACCGTACACAGTTCTGTTGCTGAAAAAAATGCAAGCACACTTTAATACAAAATAATTTAATAAACACTACAAAAGTGTGCCTTTAATTACTACTATGGGGTCAGTGTTTACAAGTTGGTAAGCAGAAATCTAAGGAAGGAACAGAGGTAAAATATGAAATACTTACAAGAAAATAGGAAGTAAAGAACACTGGCAAGAATACAGGGGGATGCTAAAACAGATAAAGAAGGGTATTAGAAATACAAAACAAATATTAGGAAGAGAATCAAAATATGGTTACAAACATTGCATTTAATTTGTAATGTTCTTGTGCCTCTGAATGCAAAATATCAAATGGAATGAAAAAAAAGGACAAAGGTCTATGCTGCAAATTTAATGACAAAACTGGAAACATTAAACGCCTTCAAAATTCTTCTGTTCAAAAGCAATGCTATTTAATCAGATATAGCAACACAATAATAAATGTATGGAAGAACTAAATCCAATTCATGTATTTATTATACAGCAGTGCATTAACAACCATACTGACAGAAATGAAAAAATTTAATTAATCTAAGAAAGGACGAATTTTTTTTTTTTAGTAAACCGGTTAAACACTCTTAAAGCATTCAGCTGTAATACCAGTATATTTTCAGGCACAACCAATGAGAACGTCAAGCTCTTAAATTAGATTACATAATTAGGAAAGTAGCGAAAGAAGGCTCCAGGTGACCACAATTGCAATCTAACTTTCATACGTTATTTTAAATATACTTCGAGCTACCCAATACAAAAACTTAAAATAAACATCAGTCTTAACCACACAGTGTTTAGTCTTTAAAAAGACGTATGTTGCATTATATGTAATGATTCAAAGGAAGCATGAGAAATGGGTGAGCCTGTCATTACTGTCTATTTCTAAAAAAAACAGCCTTCATACAGATAATGTACATTCAGTCAGGTGAAACTAAATGTTAGTCAAATGTGACAAAGGCGACTATACCTGTTCCATTACAAATTCTCCAGAATATTCGCTTTCCATGTATTTAAGACATTATTACATGGCACTAAATTATTAGAAGAGTTATATTTTGAAGTTCATGTATCAAGACATTCTAGCTGGATCAGTAAATCGTACTCTTGTTTAGAGTTCATTGTTATGAAGACAAATATACAGTGTTTAACTGTCACTTTGTCTGATTATAGAACCATTTCCAATATTATTATCCCACAGGAAGAGTACTGCAAACGCAAATTAGATAGCCCTCTGTGATTTGATGACTTTTTTCACATTTATGTTTTTTATTTAACTTGCAGAGGTTGTCCACCAAATATATTCACCTTTTTACACTGCCATTAGGATGTTCATCAATGTTCTATGCCCCGGCATCTACATGGCCCTTAAGACACACTGATTAACAAGCTCCTCATACACCACCACTTCCTGAAGAATGTAGGGTTTTAAACTACTTAGGAACTAGCAAATTTCTTTTAAGGATCCAGCATTTTGTTAGGCAATCGCCCGCAAGGGGTGAGGGGTGTTCCGGCTACCCTGCTGCCACTCCCCACCCTTCGTCGGCTGTGTCACTACATGTGTATATCCGTGTGTATCTGTGACTCTCAAACAGATAAACTCCGACTACCTCTGCCCCTGTCTCCTACTCTCCGATCCCCTGCTCTCATCAAAGACACAGAGATACACACACAAGTTTGGAATTATTAAGGCATGCCCAAAGATTAAGAGGTGGGAGTCACTTCACCTGAGAATTGTGCTGGTTGTTTGCTTTTTTATGTTGTAAAAGCAGATTTATTTATTTGGTCAAAAAGTAAGGCATAATAAGGGCTCACAGACAATTTTAATGCTACATATGAGTACCATTGATTGAAAGGACAGAGTCCCTATCAGTCATGTGTACTCCCATATATTGCAAGGGAGGGTCTTATGAAAATCAACTCCCTACACACACATTTGCATTGACCCAATGTTGATGAAAATATCTATTGGCTTATAGGAAACACCCACTTAATTCCACACATTCATGACCCATGAGACCCCAGACACTGATGCACTTTGTGATGTCCGTCACAGTCACTTTCTTAGACGGGAGCCTCATGTATTCCTATTTTAACACTCTAAACCCCAGTTTACCCAATAAACAATACATTTATATTAAATAAAAACTTAAACAATATAATAAAAATAGTACATTCTACAAATTCCAAAATATATAACCAGGAATACATTTCACAACCTAAATAAAATAACGACTACAATATATAAATTTAATATATGGCGACATTTGTTGTAGCATATAAAAAAATCATAATACTGTCTGACATTAAAGTACTGTACATTAAGTTGATGAAAAATAAAAAAAATACTAAACTGCTATCTTGATGAAACAGTATAGAGTTTGCTCCATTATAGGACCAAAATATACAGAGGCATAACACACCTTAAACACTACATCATTAATAATACAATTTTAATTAAGAAATAAAAATCTTAATATATTTCGAAAACGTTTTTACAATTACTATCTAGTCAAGAAAGATGTGAAATTGTAACTTGAATTCAAAACCTTGGGAAAAATTGTATACAAAAACATACATCCAATACGCTTATCTTCTCAGCAATCTAAACAGTATTACCATCTTATTTGCATCTTAAACTTATTCAATTACTGTGCAATACAAAATTATATATTATTTACCTTTATGCACTTTATGAAAAGGCCTATAGAGTGGGTACAAAAATATTTTTCTTTTTAATTTCTCTTGTATGTTCTAGTATTCTATCCTTACATGTAATTATAGTACAGCCCCACATATTGGCTTCTGCATTCACATTTAAGTAGATATAATAAAGTTATATTTACACTTGATATGTGGTATAATATCTTCACTTTTGCCAGTAGTAGGGGATAGAATATTACTTAATGTTGAGCTCGCTTGTGTACTTTTGGTTTTACATTCAAAATATGACAGAAATTGAGAGATAACAGTATTAGCCAATATCGGTAAGAACATTTTCAAGTTATTTATCTTCTCTGCAATAGCTACAGTACTGTAGTTCTAAGAAACGGTTGTTCAGAAATCGCTATATTCCTTTTTTTATTTTTTAGCATTAATAAGCATTAATAAAGGCATTTGAAAGATCATTTAAGGTGCCCTTTTTCTAGTAGTCTTTTATAGCGAAGTCTTCGCTTCAGATAAATATAATTTGCTGCATTTTTCTTCTAATCCTGACAAACTAGCCATTGCTTGCTTTGCATGATTCGGATGGCGAGAATCTGCATGTAGAATGGTGTTCCGTGAAACCGGTTTCATTTAATGTTTATACATTATATAAGACTATTTTCCGAGAAGAATGAAAGACCTAAAAAAAATAAATCAATGGATGCACAGCTACTGTATATAGTTGGTACAGTGTTGCGATCACAAAGAAGTTGTTAAGAAAAAAAAAAAAATAAGGTGTTCCCAACTGCCTGTTCATACCAGGAGGACATATTTGCTGTTTCTTTTTGGAGAGTAGCATGTCCTCCTGGTATGGATTGGTGTCAGAAGATCACTTAGCACACAGAGGCCCAAAAACGATCTGGCACATGCTGTGGCAAAACGCGTACTCATCGCCGTGCAGCTTTTTTTTTGTAAAAAAAAATTAAATTCTCCTGAAAAAAACCCAACACCAAGTGGAAAATTAAATGATATAGCCTCTAAGAGACAAAGAATGTGGTTACATTGCAGGGTGCGAGCTTCAAGTTAAATATATAAATATATAATATATATATATATATATATATATATATATATATATTTTTTTAGTAGCTTTTAAATCACCTACAGGATTTATGATGGCATAAAGATTGCACATGAAGTGTGACTCATAGAAAATTATCCTATTTTCTAAAACTTCTACTGCTGATATTAAACCTTGAATTTAGCACAGTAAGGCGATAACTAACTTTTGTAAGTAGCTATATATTCACAAACACTGAGTGTGAGATCCTATACCTGCTACAATAGGTTTTAGGATATTTGTTCCATATGTATTCATACTCATTTTCTGTTGCAATTGTTACCATCTACAACTTCCGTTAAATGGTTAAGTATATTTGTCATCATTCAGAATATTTAGACATCTACAGCAGAGACTGCGACTATTCTAACACAAACCAGTGGCAATCGCCAAAAAGACCCAGGTACAGTCTGCATACTTGCCTTAAACTAGCCCACCATTTCTGCATTGATTAATGGCCCATCAGATTAACAGCGGGGGTCCCTGGCAGTCCCATTCAAACTGAATGGGACTGCCAAGGATCCCTGCTGTGTTAATCCTATGGGTGATTAGTCAATGCAGAAATGCCTTAAACTTGCCTTAAACTAGCCCAGCACATACCCAGAATGTAACCGGACTAGTTTAAGGCAAGCTTTAGAATAGTCGTGGTCTCGTCTGTAAATATACATTGTGCATATCTTTGGTCATAATGGAAATATCTGCACTGACATCTTGGAGAAGATTGAATCGGGGGTGAACCGACGGTACATTGCACTGGCCATCATTGGTGTTCTTGCCGTTTACGTGGTGTTTGGCTGTGGCACATCTCTACTCTGCAACTTGATTGGATTTTCTTATCCTGCTTATATCTCCAATTATCCTGATTAATCTGGAGCATAGTCTCATCATATCTGGTGTAACTACTGCACCCTCATCTGGGAGCATAGCTAAATTAACAGAACTGGGACAACCAGTCAACCTGTAAATGTATCTATTTTTCTTTTTGTAACTTATTTTTTATTTAATTTTTTTGAAAAACAGGGGAAGGGACACAGAAATAGAGAAGGGGGGAGGGGGGTAAGCACCACCAATTTAACACCGGTATAAAAAACAAAAAACAAGAGAACAACTACACCAGACAATCTAAACTCCATAAATTACACAGAATTACCAACTCAGAGAGAAAACAGCCCTCAATCCGCAGTGACTGAAAAAAATTCACATGTTCCCCCCTAGAGTACCAGGGCTCCAAGACTTTTTGGAATTTTCTTCAGTTATGTCTCACATAAGCGGTTAGGCCCCGCTCACTCTTGCTACGATGCTCCACGTTCGTCACTCTTTAATGTTTGTCGATGGGAGTTGTCAAACTACAAACGACTCCCGGCGGCGAAGTACAGCGTTGATGCTGCTTTACTTGAGGGAGACAACTGAAGTTGTAATTTCAAGCGGCAGCAGCGTCACGTGTACTTCGCAAGCCAATAAAATCACACACACTTTTTTTTATTACATGGACGACGGAGGATATGGAAGTCTCACCTCCAAGTCGTGTCATTCAGTCTACTGGGGATGAGCACACATCACCCAGCAGACAGAGGCGCGCAAACGCGGACGTGCGCATACCTCGCCATGCAGTAGGCAAAGTGAGCTCGGCCTTAGTCTTTCCATAGATTTCATCTCATTTACTCTCGAGATGATCTCTCTCCTGGAGGGGGGGGGGGAAGGTTTCACGGGAGACCAGTACTTTTACACCGAAATCACCGGGATCACTAGCACCAGACAGGACAAAGTTGTTGAATAAAATGGGGTTTATGCTGGCACACCAGCAGACAAAACAAAGATGTACAAAACACGATACAATACCAACTGGGGGCCTGGGGAGTAGACTCTAGTCTCGCTAGGTGCAGGGGCCTGCTTCAAGAAGGCTTGTCCTGTCCACTTCTCATCCAGGATTTCAGAGGGCTGGTCACACAGCAGCCCCTCTGAGATATCTCTCCAGCTGGTCACTGTAAAAGATCAAACTCCTTCACAGAATGTCTCTTAGATAGTCCTCTGAGGGTAGATCTTCACATTCCTTCCCAGAGTGTCTCTCAGTCTGTTAGAATCTATTGATCTCAGATGCTCTCTGAAGGTAGAACTCCACACTCCTTCCCAGAGTGTCTCTCTGAAGGTAGCTCTCAACGCTCCTTCCCAGAGTGTCTCTCTGAAGGTAGCGCTCTTGCTCTCAGAAGGCAGATCTGCTTCTCTGATCAGCAGCACTCCTTTATATAGCGCTCTGTGGCTATCCATTGCATGGGAGGGGCTACTGGATAATCAGAGCACAGATTAAGCACATATTAAGTTAGTGCCACAACAGCCAGAGGCCATGCTAAAACCCATCCTTGATTAAATCAGAGTCTGTGCAATATAATGCTCTTACTCCCAGATCTGATCAGCAGCCTTTCACCTTCCCCCAGGAGTCCCGACACCTAGCTGTCCCTAATCCTTTCATTTCTATAGAAAGCTTCAACTAAGTGGATTGTATTCTCCATAGAAATTACAGTAACAATGGGATATCTCATTTGCTTTCTTGCAGGGCTGACACCCAAAGCACATTTACAGAAGAATGTTGATTCAATAAACTGTGGGATGGCATTTACAACAAATACAGACTTTGAAATAGATTCGTACAGACATATAAATACATTTACACATTCCCTGTTCTTCCCCAGATATAAAGTACATTTGGCCAAAAAAAGCCTTACAAAGGTGGCCAAGTTACATAGATTCAGGCATGGCAAGCTGGGCTTCATCCCAGTTTTGTGATGCCAGCTAGCCGTACCGTCACAGGGGGTTGGGGATTTTTCCAGGCCCCTGCGATTGCACGTCTTGCCGCAGGTCAGGATATGTAACAATAACTTATATTTGTTTTAGTTTTAAATGATCTAGCAGATTACCCAGGACCATTATAAAATCGGGTCTAGGGGGATTCTTATCCCAATAGTCTCTTGCACCAAATTCTGCACTATTCCCAAAAATCTCTGTATTTTGGGGCAAAACCACCAGATATGGGCCATATTTCCGTTGCCGCCGCAACCCCTCCAGCAGAGATTCGTGGTCTCTGGATAAATCTGCCTCAACCTCTGAGGCGTCAGGTACCAACTATACATAACTATATAAATAGTCTCTTTAGATATTGTCTATAATGATGTATTCATTGCATTGACCCAAATAGCTTGCCCGTTTTCTCAACAAAGATCTACCTCAAAATCATGGGCCCATTAGTGTATCCGTTTTTCTAAGTGGCTAATTGACTATTATTACTCATTAATACACTGCTCTGTTTTCTGCAGTTCTTTTATGTCTGGAACTCGCGCCGGAGGACATCTTTTCTTCTCTTTTTGCTATTTTGGAGGGACGTGGAACTCTCTCCTTGGACTCTGGCAGCGAAACATGAGTATCACCATTTACTTATGGGACATTTGCTACTTTGTGAGTGATTGATGTGATTCACTGTATATTAGTCACCACATAACCACATGTATTATTATTATAGCCCTTATACACCACTTATAGGTTAGTGGCTAGCACTGCTTCCCCTTCTTCCTTTTATAATGGACATTTTGCCTACTTTATTTACCCTTTTTATAATAAAGAAAGCATTATTTTTCTTTTAATTATTCCTATTTTTAATGAGCAGCACATATTTGAGGTACCTTTCACCCAATTTTTGAAATACATTAATCTGATGATCCTTTTCAAAAAGAGGACAGAAGGTTGAATTTCCTTTAAATGTAGTATAATTATTTGCCATTTTATCTTTATTTCTTTTACGGTCAATATTTCTACTCAAACTTCTTCATTTACATATACAAAACTATCTTGATTACTCTCATATACAGTAAATGTTCCCCTAAAGAAAATCTTAATTCTCCTTGTTGATTAATAACCAGGTTTTTAAATATTAATCTCAAACTTTTAATTACAGCCTTGTCTTTTTCAAAATTATCAATTGCAAAAAATGCTTTAAATTACATTTTTTTCTAGAAAGATATGCAGGGAGAAAAAACTTCTATTAATTAGGTTAAAATTGAGGCATATGTAGACGTCCCAGCTTCTTCTCTATCCCCTCAGATCATATAGTCATGATCATGTAGCTCCCTCCCATATAATATTTAGAGTTCTGGAATAAAGTACCTGTTTATAGTAAGCGGTGCTGCAGACACCGAAGAGAGCATGACAAAGATGGAGGGGGCTGAAGCCGGATAGATTATGGTTAGTGAGCAGAGGTTAATATAACGTTTAAAATGTATGTGAACCCGTCTATTTCCCAAAACCAACCACACAATTTCATTCCCACAAATATGGGTTCAGTATTCATTGTATTTGGTATTTCTCGCTCACATATAAAAGGACCTCTGCTCAACCCCCCCTGAGTAAGAATACAACTTTGCTTGGATCACAGTAGAGGGGCACCTGACCCCGACGGCCATGTTTGTAGTTTAAAAAAACTAAAAAACAGAAGACCCTGACATGTATCCTCCATAAGGCTGATTCAATACACTGCTACTGCATATTATTAAAAAGTCCAATTTATATTCCAGTTGATTTAATCAAACTAGATTAAAGCAAATATCTGTCTCCCCAAACAATTGTGTTTATTAATTTTCACAGCATCTATGGCCTTTGCTTCAACATCATGATCACTCACCACTACAAAAACAAACAAACAAAAAAAAACCTTGCATCACCTCCACCCCCCCCCCCCCCCCCTGCTTGCTTTGCTGCTCTCCCACCCTTCTTTTCACTCACCTCCCATGTTTACTGACCTGTAAATCACTGCCATGATCGGCAACACCGCAACCTATTCTGCTTTGAGCTCTCGCTAGCAAAGCAGGATAGGGTGCGCTGTTGCCAAATTTAAGGACATATATATGTGGTCCTTAAATTTGAAAGCTGAACATTTTCGTCTCTGACCCTCTAAATATTTTCTATTCTGTGTGTAATGAATGACCTTTGACCAAATTTTTGTGAAATCAAACAACATGTATGGATCGCTCAACAGGATTGATTTTGTAAGAAAACCTCCTTGGTGCTGCTTTGTGTACCTCAATTGGAATCTGGTTCTGCAATACACCAAGCCACTGCTGTGGCAAATTTGTTATGAGAATGGGGATTCGTGACAACATAAAAGCCATGTGCTTCGATACAATAACGAGCAATACTGGGAATAGTAATGGAGCATGTGTTCTCTTGGAACAGAATGAAGAAAAAAGCTGTACAGACGAGACAACGAGTATTCTAAGGCTTGCCTTAAACTAGCTCGGTTACATGCTGAGTACATGCCGGGTGTAACCTAGCTAGTTTAAGGCATTTCTGCATTGACTAACGACCCATCGGATTAACACAGCAGGGGTCCCTGGCAGTCCCATTCAGTTTGAATGGGACTGCCAGGGAAACCCGCTGTTAATCTGATGGGCCATTAGTCAATGCAGAAATGCCTTAAACTTGCCTTAAACCAGCAGGTACCCGGGTCTTTTTGGCGATTGCCACTGGTTTATGTTAGAATAACCGTTGGCACTACAGTATGTTGCTCTAACTATAGAATCAATAGCTTGTATAAGCAAAAGTTCTTGAAGATGTAGAAACTAAACTGCTGTTTTCCCTGGAATAACACATATATATAGACCAATATTTCAAGTAATAATAACACCAATAATCCACTATTGTTCGAATAGCTGGCTGGAATTCCACGATCACTGTAGTAAGAATTCCCACATGCTAGTGTCTAGACATAAATGCATCGATGTGGATATTTAATACATGGTGTATAAAGAAACGAGTAATAAACTCACATTTGTATGGTCTTCTGAGTGATTTTCCTCCAATGGGATGTGCTTCTGTTATTCCACAGCATCCAGATGAGTCAGTATCAGTAAAGTTGGAGCACTACTTACACCAGTTAGAAAAAATATTGCAAGAGTGTGTCCCATAAGATAAAAAATGTTTAATGGATCACGAGCAACAGATTACATAAACGGAGCCCAAGTGGCCCCCACCAACGCGTTTTGAGCATGACGCTCTTTGTCAAGGTGCATTGACAAAGTGTCACGCTCGAAACGCGTTGGTGGGGGCCACTTGGGCTCCGTTTATAGAATCTGATGCTCGTGATCAATTAAACATTTTTTATCTTATGGGACACACTCTTGCAATATTTTTTCTAACTGGTGTAAGTAGTGCGCCAACTTTCCTGATACCGACTTCTCTTGGAACAGAAACTTGAAAAAGATCTTGTATTGTATTTAGCATGTCGTCACCATGTGCTGGAAATTGTGTTTGAAGGTGTTTTTAGCGTAAGCATGGTATAAGTAGCAATTTTCAAACGTTTCAAGCAGCCATGGGCCAAAATCAATAAAAACCAGTTTGAAAATGGAACAACACATGAAAGAGTTGTGGTTGCTGTGAATCCTGAAAAGGATGTTATGTTGGCCTTTGCATTTAGTCAGCTTCAATTGCAACAAACCAGACAGGATTATCGAAAATTCCTTGAACTGTCAATTATTTTCCTTGGTGAAATTCCACCACAAGGAGTGCGATTTAAGACACCAGGGGCATTTCACCATGCAAGATAGATGAGCAAAGCCTTGTATGCTTTCAAGACATGGATGTTTAGAAGCCAGCTCAAGCTTTCCGTACGAGAAGAGGAGGACTTTGTGATATATGCATTTTCATTGTGTGCCTACTTTAAGGCATGGTTTACCGCAACTCTTTCTGTTTAGTCTCCAAATAATGACCTAAAATTACTAAAAGAATTAGATGCCTATGAAACCATAAACCAGACAATCCATAAAATCGCCAGCAAAAAAAAAAAAATTTGAAAGACATTTGTGGTATCTAAGAGAAGAACTTGTTGGATTAGCCTTTTACGATGAGGAGGTTTCGACAGTCAAAGTATACAATGTTGAAGAACTTGAAAGAGAAGGATGGACTGGACGAATCACCAAAGCGCATTCTGTTTAACAGTAGAGCATTAACTGGAATGAACATCGAAGATTTTGTCACAAAGAACACAATTACATTCTTTAAGCTGTTAGGAATACATTGAAGTTACTTAGAATTAGATCCAGAAACTTGGTGTCTCAGAGATGACTATATGCAAGCAAAAGAGATCATTAAAAATGTGCGTGTTATAAACGTCAATGCCAAAAGAAGTGTAGCGCTCATGCAGGAATATAATAGCATGAAGATCAAAAGCAGTACTTGCCTGAAGTTGTGCAAAAGAATTGACGCAAGCTTACAAACTGCAAACAAAACACTAATCGCAGAGCGATATACATCTAATAAACGAGACAGAGTGAAATCAGTAATGTAATTTGTCAGTGTGTGTCCTTTCATATGTTTTGTTTATATGATTATATTGTGAAGTATCTTTAGTATCTTTTCTTATGTATCTATTAAAACACGTTTTGGCTTAATGGTAAATCTTTGAACCCCTTGAGCCATCTCTAAATATTAATAAAAAGTCTTGAAATTTCACCAGTGTAGTTTTATTACATACTAGAACAAAAGTGGAAGGTCAGATAAAAAACATTATTAATATGGTGTAAAATAAGAAATATATATATATATATATATATATATATATATATATATATATATATATATATATATATATATAGCATTTAGGAAATAGCTGCACACTCAGTATTAAGTATCCTACAGAGGGTGTCTGTGTTAAATAGAAAAACATATCCAATTTGGAGGAAAGACCAGAATGGTCTAATTATCGGTACTAGACAAAATAAATGAAAAATAGACGGTGTTTGACCCAGACAAAATACGAGTCCGATGTTTTGGTCCCGAATGGGACCTTCTGCCGAGAGTACCTTACCAAGTGAAAACCACACGTTAAAAAAAACAATTTGGCACCAAAAGGAGCCACACAGGGGGCAGGGGGTGGAGGGAGTTACTTAGCAACATGCACGCACACAAATTAGCATAGTGCAGTGTTTCCCAACTCCAGACCTCAGGGAACCCCAACAGGTCAGCTCTTAAGGATATCCCTGCTCCAGCACAGGTGGGTCAATCAGCGGCTCAGTCATTTTGACTGAGCCACCTGTGCTGGAACAGGGATATCCTTAAGACCTGACATTCTGGGGTTCCCTGAGGACTGGAGTTGGGAAACACTGTTATAGGTAAAGCAAGCAATTTAAAAATGGGATAGACAGACTTCTCTAACTCAACACCCATAACAACCATTGGAACAAAAGACAAAGTTATCACTGCACTTATGGCTTAAAAAGATCCACACAAAAAATATTTGTCGTGATGGCATTTTCAGTGTCTACTTTTTCAACAATGATTAACAAGTAGCCTATGCTCACCATAGCAGTAGTCCTTTAGTGCACAGGAAATAAGTGTCTATTCCATGAATTTTAATTTTTGTGTATATATAGCACGAGTATATACAGTATTCGACAAATCACCCAAATATCTACTAGCCCAACCAAAAAATCTACTCGCCACCTAGTCCCACCCCCAACCCCACCCCTAGTCCCGCCCCCCAACCCTAGTCCCGCCCCCAACCCCGCTTTAAAATAAAATATATAAATAAAATACATTTAATAAATTCCTAGTCGGAACATTCGTTTTTGACAAATGTATTTATTGTATTACATTATACTACAATTAGTACGTGTGTGTGTGTGTGTGTGTGTAAGTAAATGTTGGATCTAGAAATAAAAACTAGATGTGAGTGACTAGTTTCCTGAACCCCTTAACCAGTGTCTGGACGTCCCCGCCTCACAATATCTAAAGCAGCAATCCCGCTTGGGATCTTACCTGAACCGCAGTCCCTCAATGACCAGGTACCCGCATTCCCGCAATGTTATACATTGGAGGGGAGGTGTTCCCTACCTGTCTTCTGGGTTAGGGGGGTTCCGATGTCTTCCATGTGAAGCTTGAGTCAGATCTGGAAGAAAGCAGTATAAATTATGTCGGTGTAGTATAGGGCAGTTAAGATATACAGGGTAAATAAGATATCCAGATCGAGACTGTGAGACAGAGAGAGAGTGTGAGACAGAGAGAGAGTGTGAGTGAGAGACAGAGAGAGAGAGTGTGAGTGAGAGACAGAGAGAGAGAGTGTGAGTGAGAGACAGAGAGAGAGTGGGTGAGACAGAGAGAGAGAGTGGGTGAGAGACAGAGAGAGAGAGTGGGTGAGAGACAGAGAGAGAGTGGGTGAGAGACAGAGAGAGAAAGTGGGTGTGAGAGACAGAGAGAGAGTGGGTGAGAAGAGAGGGAGAGTGGGTGAGAGACAGAGAGAGAGAGTGGGTGAGAGACAGAGAGAGAGAGTGGGTGAGAGACAGAGAGTGGGTGAGAGACAGAGAGTGGGTGAGAGACAGAGAGAGAGAGTGGGTGAGAGACAGAGAGAGAGAGTGGGTGAGAGACAGAGAGAGAAAGTGGGTGAGAGACAGAGAGAGTGTGGGTGAGAGACAGAGAGAGTGTGGGTGAGAGACAGAGAGAGTGTGGGTGAGAGACAGAGCGGGGAGAGAGACAGGGTGGGGAGAGAGACAGGGCGGGGAGAGAGACAGGGAGGGGAGAGAGACAGGGAGGGGAGAGAGACAGGGAGGGGAGAGAGACAGGGAGGGGGGAGAGACAGGGAGGGGAGAGAGATAGGGAGGGGAGAGAGACAGGGAGGGGGGAGAGACAGGGAGGGGGAGAGACAGGGAGGGGGGAGAGACAGGGAGGGGGGAGAGACAGGGAGGGGGGAGAGACAGGGAGGGGGGAGAGACAGGGAGGGGGGAGAGACAGGGATGAGGGAGAGACAGGGAGGGGGGAGAGACAGGGAGGGGGGAGAGACAGGGAGGAGATAGGGGGGGCTGACTGATGGGGGGGAACTGGGTGGGGAGATGGTGACTGACTTGGTGACTTTGACTGACTAGGTGGGGGGGTGACTGATCTGGTGTCATACACACACACACACACACTCCCCCATATACACACACACACTCCCCCATATGCACACACACACACACACACACTCCCCCATAAACACACACACACACCCCCATATACACACACACACACACACACACACACACACACACACACACTCCCCATATACACACACACACACACTCCCCCATATACACACAAACACACACTCCCCCATATACACACACACACACTCCCCCATATACACACACTCCCCTACTCCCCCATATACACACACACTCCCCCATATACACACACACTCTCCCCCATATACACACACACACACTCCCCCATATACACACACACTCCCATATACACACACAAACACACACAAACACACTCCCCCATACACACACACACACTCCCCCTATACACACACACACTCCCATATACACACACGCACACACACTCCCCCATATATACACACACACACACACACACACACTCCCATATATACACACACACACACACACACACACACACACACACACACTCTCTCACTCTACACACACGGGGGGGCGGTCGGAAGAGAGGAAAGGCCGCTACCAGCACCACCCCGCTCCCCCCCCTCCCGCTCCAATCTCCCAGCCCCGCGGGCTGACACGTGGATCGGGGTGAAGGGGGGACCTGAGGGGACATCCCCGCTCCAATCTCCCGGCCCCGTGGGCTGACACGGCGATCGGGGTGAAGCGGGGACATCCCCGCTCCAATCTCCCGGCCCCGCGGGCGGACACGATGATCGGGGTGAAGTGGGGACCTGAGGGGACATCCCCGCTCCAATCTCCCGGCCCCGCGGGCTGACACGTGGATCGGGGTGAAGCGGGGACCTAAGGGGACATCCCCGCTCCAATCTCCCGGCCCTGCGGGCTGACACGGGGGGAAGCGGGGACAGGGGGAAGGCACAGATAGTACTTACTGTGTCCTCCTTGGGAAAAAAATGGCCGCTCGTTGGGGGCGGGCTCATATAGAGCCTGGCCGCGCACCCAAAAAGCCTGGGAGTGTGCGCCAATCAGCTGTCAGGCAGGGGGAGTTTTTTTGTTTTTTTTCAGCGCGAGCAGGGAAATTTGAGCACGAGCAGGGAAATTTAAAAAAACAAACACGTGTGCTGCTTGGGCCAATATTTACTCGCCCGGAGGTTAAATCCACCCGCCCCTGCGTGTAAATGTATAGGATTGTCGAACACTGAATATATATATATATATATATATATATATATATATATATATATATATATATATATATAGTTTGACAGCCCTGATTTAGAACTTCAATGCAGAACTTTTCTGTACCACATCCAGTGTGCTGTCTTCTTTCAAAGTTTCTTATACCAAACACTGCGATATAAACCTCCAGCAATGCACACACAATAGTACAAAAATATTCTGCAAGAAAATTAACTATATGCATATATAGCCTCTAATCAATACCTACTGTAGATTCCTTTAGAGAAGGATTTCCCATTCAAAATTAAGAGCGAGGACAAAAAGGGGACGCAAGACATCTAACAGAAAGCACTGGAGCTACAGACAGTAGTGATGTTATCTATCCCAGAGGAAACAGATTGTGTACTAACAATTGTGAACCTTTTGGACATTGTTTTGTCTAAAGAACAGCTGTCTGTTCTCCAACGCGGCTCGTCATTTTCACCAACTAATGTATCTGATATGTTTCATTGGATTAAGGATTTAAATCTATTCTATCACAAACGTTTGTTTAAAATTTTATGCGAAGCCTAGTGAAGATGGTGAAGTTAGGATTAATGATGTGGGTTCTTAATGGAACGTTAAAGGAAGTCATGCAATAGGTGATTTATTAGATGATCAAAATAAAGGGGTAGACAGGAATAGAAACAAGTTTACGAATATTAAACCCAAATCCACCTTCTGTCCCTCTTAACAAACATGTTCTTAAGTAGAGGTTTATGCTAACCTCATCTTTCAAGAGATCCTTCAACTTCATCAGTCCTCTGTTTCCAGGAATTTAACAGCAGCTGAACAGAGCCATTACAGAATTAAAGAAAATGACTGCGGTTCAGATCAACCATTTGATAAAGGAGGTAATGTTGTCTTGTGGCCAAAGGTAATGTACAATATGAAAAAGAAGCATTCCGACTGGTATGGGATAGTAACTGTTCTAAAGAGCTGTCTGGTGATTCTACGAATAAATATAAATAACTACTGGATCAGACACTATGCTCAGCCTTTGTGCAGGGCACCATTACTCATCCACATCATGACAGCCTTGTATTTGATCTTCCAAAGGTACTCACCTTCTGTATGTTACATAAGGTGCATAAAAACCTCTCCCATCCCCCCAGACAACTGATCGTTTTGGGCATTGGCGGGGTTGTACGAGCCCATTTGCCGTTTTTTTTAATGTCCATCTGTGGAAACACTTCCACCCTATCTCAAGGACACCACAGATGTACTTCAAAGATAAATTATTGGGGATAGTAATACTATCATAGCCACATGCGATGTCAAAAAGCATTACTCATAGGGATGGTTTGGAAGCTACTGTACTAGATTTTTTTTTATCAATGTGTAATCTCAATGAGGATCTCATTACTGTTTAAAGAAAATATTATTTACAATTTTTTAAAAGAATCCAGAGGGTGTAGTCATAATTTGCTGATTTCGCTCTGCATACACTCCGATCAAGAATTCTCTGCAGTGAAGTGACATCATTGCCAGATGGGAGTCGGAACGACGCAGGAACGTGATCCACGACTGGAGGCAACGGACGACTCGGCAGAGAAGCTGAAAATGCCCAGACTAAGCGGCACAGGAGACTGGATATGATCCGTCTCATCAGCGTGAATGCCCGATCATAACCTGGAAGCCACAGTGGAGCCTGGATGCGGTGTACAGCCAGAGGTGGAGGACTAAAGTTAATTCAGTAGAGAGGCAAATACATCAGTACCAGCTGTGAGTAGCCTGATTTACAGTCAGAGGTAACTGATTTGTGCTGTCACAGAAGCAGAGACGCCAGGACAATACAAGCACACTCAAATGGGATCTTACTTACACGCTTGAATTGCTTGCAACATTGTAAGTGAATACTAACTTCCAGTGCCTTTTTCATTGATGGTATATACCACATTGATATTTTCTATTGCTTTTAGCAAAATATTCAGGACATTTCTACCTACTAACATTATCTACAATCTCAGTCCCTCCCTCACAAGGATTATCTACTTAAAATAATTTGTATATATTACACCGAATGTTATAAATACCATAATTACCTTGGGATTTTGTGTCAAACCCAAACATTGTGGCTGCATCAATAGAAATAATATATTTAACCATTCATCTCTGCGTACCTGATATATTTTGAAAATAAATAAAATAATAATAATAATATATATCTTATGAGCAAATTAACATGTCTTAGACAGGTCTGCAACCCTGCTTTTCACCATTAACGCCTAGCATACAGTGCTAGCAAGGGATTCTGGGAAATGACGTGCAAATGAGCACACAGTGCCACCTTTTGCCTCAAGACCACATTACATGGTTAAACCCTTAAGCCAATGCATGCTGCTTTAAACACAGCTTTTAAACATAGCCTGTGATGAGATGCAAAGCCAATAAACCCACTCACAGACTGTTTCGACCTTGTGGGTCTCATCAGTGTGAGGTTGGTTGTACTGGCTTTGCAACTTGAGACACGAGTGAGTGAGAATGTGTGTGTGTGTGTATCTGTACCGTGTTAGCCAAGCTTAATAATCAAAAACGAATAGACGATACCGTTCTGTGGCCAATTACATGCTTTTATTTGTGCGAGTTTGAGATACACTGATTTCTTCCGGCGGTGTTACAATGGATAAAGCAAGAAAAGTTTTGCTTAAAAACAGTGCATCCTGGAATGTATCTGACTGAAGCCTATCCTCCCCCCTGTGCATTATGCGATGTATGACTTAAGGTGTTAAATAGTCCCTGAATGTTAGTGATGTAAGAGTGTATGTGTGTATGTAAATATAAATATATAAAGTGCCCACAGTGTATACAGCGCTTTACAAAAGTTGTGTGTGGGAGTGTATACCAATGGTGTGGGTAGGTGTAGAAATGTAAGAGGGTGTTGCATTACTATTGTGTGTAGATACTATGTGGTCCCTATTGGTATATAGGGATAGAATTACCACAGGAGGAAGCCACAACCTCTATATTAACGAACAATTAGTTAACTGAGGAAGAAGTCCAAAGACGCTTGATAAAATTAAGTAAATAAAGGCACCTGGCCCCAATGGCATACATCCAAGAGTTCTTAAGGAGCTAAGTTTAGTAATAACCAAACCCTTACATTTAATATTCAAGGACTCAATTTCCACAGGCTCAGTACCATAAGATTGGCATAATGCAGACATGGTGCCTATATTTAAAAAGGCCGCTAGGTCCCAACCAGGGAATTACAGACCTGTAAGCCATATATCAATAGTAGGGAAGATACATGAACGTTTAGTACGGGATAATATTCAGGAATACCGAACGGAAAACAAAATTAGAATAGTCAGCATGGATTTATGAAGGCTAGAGATATAGATATATACACACACACACACACACACACCTTACAAAACAAGTACCCAGATAAATGAGATATGCTTCATTGAGAAACGAACTAGGTATGAGCAGGGCTCGACAAATGCACTCATCCCTTCGTCTGGGGCAAGTGCATTTTACCTGCTCGTGGGTGTTACCGGCGACAGGGTGCACGGTGTGGTGCGGCGTCTCCTGGCATTCGCCTGATTCCTCCTCAACAACTTCCGTGTCTCCGCTGCAGCTCCAGTACAGATGGCTGAGTGGCGTCAAATGACGCCATGTTGCCATGACATCGGGACGTTAAGTGACGTCAAGACGTCAAGTTCTCATGGCAACTTGATGCTACGTGACATCACTTACTATCCCATTGTCATGGCAACGCGGCGGCAGCCATCTTCATGGGAGCTGCAGTGGAGACATTGAAGTTGCTGGGGAGGAATCAGGAGAATGCCGGGAGACGCCGCACCCCGCTACCGGCAACACTCGCAAGAAGGTAAAATGAGGGGGGTGAGTCTCTTTTGTTGGGGGGAGGAGGGGAAGAGCATGTGACACTTTTTTGGGGGCGAGCGGATTTTTATGGAATTTGTCCAGCCCCAGGTATGATGACTATACCATAAGAAGAATGGGAAGCCATATCCACAAAATCCCTCTAAAAGCTTGATTTGTACCGAGAGGGGATACAAAATCCTGCTCCGTTGGTACCTAGTATCAGATAGATTTCATCAAATATATCCATAATATTCCAATAGATGTTGGAGAGGGTGTGGTGAAGTTTGTACGATGTTTCATATCTGGAGGTCTTGTCCCCAACTTTTTCCAGATTTTTGATTGAAGTAACCCATCACACAATTTCAAGAGATTGACAGCATTATTTTATTTTTTTTAAATCCCAAAACACACCTAAACGTTCCCAAATATTTCCTTCACACATTAAATCGGCCACTAGATGCACTACAGCCAACTTCTGGAAAAAAGAAGAACATCCATCAATAACTACAAAAATTAAAAGAAGTTAATCTTATGGAACTTCTCACACATCTATTAAATGAATCTTTTGATAAATTCTGTAAGATTTGGCCCTCCTGGGAATCTTCACAATATATCAGAATGTGAACATGTTAATATATTTTAGTGGAAAAATACTTTTATGGCGTCTGGGCATTTAAGCCTTAGAAGAATTGGCCTGCGGAAACCAAACCCGTTCAAGTGAGTATCCATCTGATTCAGCTCCGCTGTTGTAAGCGATTTTGAAGACTTGTGGCGATGGTCAGCCGAAAAAAACGTCATATGTACAGGAGACGACAGAGAATCCCAATGCTACATCTGTTAGGAGGGACAAAGACCACATTGGATCTATATCCAGTATAATGAAAGGACCTACTAACCTCAGAAGTGGGGAGGGGCGGGCTTAAAACCTAGGAAGGAGGAGCCACTAACCTCCAACAGCTGAAACAGCTGAGAATAGGTTAACAAAACACAAAACCCCAGCATGCTCTTTTTGGGAACCCTGAACCCCCACAAAATATATATATATATATATATATATATATATATACATAAGTGTCAAAAAGGAGTGCTATTGAGCGTGGCATATGTATACAACAGACGACAGAGAAGCCCAATGCTACATCCAACATGACAAAAATACACACTAAAATACTTATATATTCTCTTGAAAAAGGGTCATTTAGTTTAACCCTTTGGCCAAAGCGTTGTAAGCCACAACAAGGCAGACACCTGTTCGCAAGTCCTAATACTACCAGATAAAATACTAATATACCTCTATTAGGATTAAAATTCTCATTTACCTCTATTAGGGGGGAGAAAGACCACATTGGATCTATATCCAGTAGTTTTTGACACTTTTATATATATATATATATATATATTTTGTGGGGGTTCTGGGGTTCCCATAAAGAGCTTGCATATGTACAGGAGACAAGACAGCACATGCCACGATAGTGTATTATCTCTGATGATATATATATATATATATATATATATATATATATATATATATATATATATATATACATATATATATAATCAAAAAATAAATAGATGATACCGTTCTGTGGCTAACGAAATGCTTTTATTTGTGCGAGCTTTCGAGATACACTGATCTCTTCTTCCGGCGATGTTACAATGAATGAAGCAAGGATTACTTAAAAACAGTGTCTCTTGGAACGTTATCTGTGCTGGTCCTTCCCCCGTGTGGATGAGATTTATGGCTGGAGGTGTCAAAGGGTAACTGAAAGCAAGTGAAGAAAGAGTGTGTATGTGTATCAGTGTGAATAAAAATGAATGGAGAGCCCACAGTATAAACTGTGCTCTACACAAGGTGTGTGTGGAGTGAGAGGGGATATAAATGGTGTGGGTGGGTGTGGAAATGTGAGAGTTTGTAGCACAACTAAAAGTGTGTGTGGATACTATGTGGTCCCTATTGGTGTATAGGGATGGAAAAATAAGGAGTATTAGTATGTGTGAGAGACAGCTGTGTGTGCATACATATAGCACAGTATGTACATACATGGCCTTTAGCGCTCATGGGAAGAGAGTTCGCTAGTTATGACTAATAAAATTTCGATCTCTGTTTAGGCCACTGCTAAGTGTCCCGAACAGTTGCATAAATTTGTATTCATGCAACCGTCTCTCTTTCGGGGTTTTAAGATTACCTTTGAGTATGGCAACCCTCAGATCGTTCATCTTATGGCCAGAGTCAGAGAAATGTTCGCCAACAGGACTGTCTCTTGTTCCGCGTGTGATGCTGTGGCGATGCAGGTTCATTCTCTTGTTTAGCCCCTGTCCTGTCTCACCTATGTAGTAGCAGCCCCCTGGGCATTTCATGCACATGATGAGGTACACGACATTGCTGGAGGAACAGGTGAACCCTCCTCTGATTTTGTATTCCCGATTCTTGTGTGGTATTTGTATTGTGTCCGCTGTGTAGAGCATTGCGCAGGTTTTGCATCTTGGGTCCTGGCATGGTTTTGTCCCGCATTCAGTTGTACTGCTGAATACTTTACTCCTCACCATAATATTCTTGAGATTATGGGGTTGTCTGTATGATAATAAGGGTGCTTCAGGGAAGACCTGTTGCAGTCTTGTATCTTCCTGGAGGATGGGTTGTAGTTTCCTGGCGATCTTGCGTAGGGCTCCTAGGTGTGGGTTATATGTGACCACCAAAGGTACCCTGTCGCTTGTCTCCTTCTGTTTGTATTCAAGGAGATCACTTCTTGGTATTCTGGTGGCTTTGTGAATTTGCTGGTCTACAATTCTGTGGTTATATCCACGGTTTATAAAGTCTGATCTCAAGGCTTTAATCCGCTGGTCTCTGTCTGCTGTGTCGGAGCATATCCGGTTGTATCGTATGGCTTGACTGTAGATGGTTGCATGTTTGGTGTGTGTCGGGTGGAAGCTGTTGTCCCTCAAATAGCTGGCTCTGTCTGTAGGTTTGCGGTATACAGAAGTCTGTAGTTGGTTGTTCTTTATAGTAATGGTGGTGTCTAGAAAATGTACTTCATCCACTAGCCTATACACCAATAGGGACCACATAGTATCCACACACACTTTTAGTTGTGCTACAAACTCTCACATTTCCACACCCACCCACACCATTTATATCCCCTCTCACTCCACACACACCTTGTGTAGAGCACAGTTTATACTGTGGGCTCTCCATTAATTTTTATTCACACTGATACACATACACACTCTTTCTTCACTTGCTTTCAGTTACCCTTTGACACCTCCAGCCATAAATCTCATCCACACGGGGGAAGGACCAGCACAGATAACATTCCAAGAGACACTGTTTTTAAGTAATCCTTGCTTCATTCATTGTAACATCGCCGGAAGAAGAGATCAGTGTATCTCGAAAGCTCGCACAAATAAAAGCATTTCGTTAGCCACAGAACGGTATCATCTATTTATTTTTTGATTATTGAAGCTCGGCTAACACGGTACTGATACCTCTACATGTATATATATATATATATATATATATACAATCAAATCTGAAGGTTTCAGTGATGGCTTGAAGTGGGATAATTTAATAAAAAGGTAATACTCAACATAAAAATCAATATCAATGAAATAGATCGCATATGCAATCAACATAAAAATTGCTGAATATATGCTGCAACATATGTGTCGGCATATATTCACCAATTTCTATGTTGATTGCATACAGTATGCGATCTGTTTCATTGATATTGATTTTTATGTGGAGTATTACATTTTTCAATTATCCCACTTGAAGCCAATCACTGAAACCTTCAGATTTGATTATATATATCATCAGAGATGATGCACTATCCGTGGCATGTTCTGTCTTTCTTGTGTCCTATACATATGACTTTTTTTCGGCTGACATCACCTTAAGTCTTCAAAGAAGCTTGCAACAGCGGAGTTGAACCAGACGGACACTCAGTTGAACGGGTTTGGTTTCCACAGGCCAATTCTTCTATGGTTTACCTGCCCAGGCGCCACAAAGGTATTTTTTTCCACTAGCCTCATATTCTGGTTACAAGAAAATCA